>NC_021092.1:182500-210000 GCF_016808095.1 Vigna angularis
TTGATTTAATAAGGGAAAAGAGATAGAACCGCGAAAGAGCTCCTTCGCGCTAACTCCTAACAGCTGCTACTCCGATATCAGAAATATTCAACGCACCTGCCTTTATCCCGCCTACCCTTACTAATGGGCAATCAGAGTTCCTTGCTTTCCTTCCCCATAAATAAGTGGGTTCCACACCAAGATCAAATGAGGGACCACTAGTTGCATTTCTCATATACTAAGGTTGGACCACTGCCGGAGAGAAAAGAATGACCCTATCAAAAAAGGAGAAGGAATGGGCCCTTAGCACAATAAGAAGTGCGGGGGATGGCGATCCAATTCCTACCCTGGCTTAGACGGAAGAGAGATCCTTTCAAGCCCTCCTCACTCAACAAAGGGAATTCTTCTAATCCTGCGGGGGTTAGTCAAAGACTAGGCCAATGGTCCCACACCTCAAGGAAGAGAGATGGAATGGAAAAGAATGTCGACAGAAAGGAAGGTCTCATTCCAGTTTGATTTCCATGCCTGCAGGAAAGATAGAAGATCGGGAATGCCGAAATTGAAGAATATCTGTTTGTTTGTGATTCAAAGCAAAGTGCTTGAACTGCACTTTTTCCTTCAATAGGTAAGGGCGCGTTAGCGCCCCTTGATCAAAGACCGGTTACACCGAATCAATCATGAAGTTATACCCTTGGTACCGAGCGAGGATTGGGGGATCACTTTCATCCGCATCTCTTTCTTTTGTTTTCTTCTCTTATGCCGGGTCTGGGTAAATGAATTTCGAACTGAAAGTATGAATATACAATTTACCACGAGCGAGAACTAGAAACATAATAAGATAAGCAAGCGAAAGGCTAGAATGATTTAAATAACGTACAAACGCGAAGAAAACCTCCTGCAGTACCGGCCGTGTCCTTGGCTCTCACTCCCATGAATCAGATAGTGCCATACGTCCCACCACAACCGTCCGATCCTCTGATGGAGAAGATAAGTCGCCTTGAACGGGCAGTTAATAAGTTGAGTAGGGACAAGTATGATGTTGCAGATCTTGAGAATCTCTCCCTATACCCCAAAGTAAGGCTTCCGTACGGTTTTCAGTGGCCAAAGATAGAAAAGTTATGGATAAAGCGGGTTTCGTCTAATTTTCCGGAAAGCCAGTCATACTATTCCACTTTAGCTAAGCTAATGATGAAACAGGATCTGGATTTGTCTGCAGATGATGATGTCCACTCCTGGCTCGATGCGCTTAACGAAAGGGAACTCTCTAGATTAAGAATGGATTTCCTTCGTAATTAAGCAGCATCCTTTAAGTAGGGGTGCGCCGGACCGCCGACGAATGAATAATAGGTAGCCCCACACCCCAGGCAGAGTTAGTGAGCCGTGTAATAGGCGACCATTTCGCGCGGTTCGGGGGGCACTTGAGTCAGCCGCCGGCGCCCGACTGCGTCTTGACCCCTATCCAATTTTTGGGCCAATTCCCCCTTCGTACTACCAAAAAATGAGATTCTTGCCGAATCCGAGTTTGCTGCTCCAACCATTACCAAACTAATACCTATTCTGTTTAGTACTTCAGGTGCTTCTGTTGCGTATAATGTAAATCCCGTAGCGGATCAATTCCAACGAGCCTTTCAAACAAGTACTTTTTGTAATCGACTCTATAGCTTCTTCAATAAACGCTGGTTCTTCGATCAAGTTTTGAATGACTTTCTAGTCAGATCGTTCCTGCGTTTCGGATATGAAGTCTCATTCGAAGCTTTAGACAAAGGTGCTATTGAGATATTGGGCCCTTATGGTATATCGTACACATTCCGACGATTGGCCGAGCGGATAAGTCAACTTCAAAGTGGATTTGTTGTGCGAAGAGTGCGTTATGACCCGTGGCCGCCTGCCTGGTCTGGTGGGGTCCTCCGTTGTGGGTAAACGGGAAACCCGACTCTACGAACCCGAGGAAAGGCTGCACAGCAGTAGTAGGGGCGTTAAGACCGGAGCTTTTTGTAGTGCTAGCAGGAATGCAAGTGAATGAATCCCATCCCCTAGCGAGTGAAGTGCTTACGCCCCTTTTAGAGAAAGGGGCGCGCTAGCGTTTCAATAATAATAGAAAGGTTAGGGGGCTGAGAAAAGCTTGCTGTCTACTTCTCGAGCCTTCACTGCCCCGTTCTGTAACTTCCCTTCTTTAGTCCGTCCACGAGGCTGTCAAAATAGATATAGGGGCGGCTATCTAGCGGGAGTCGTTTCGGTTGTATGCCACGAGGTCCCTATGGACAAGGGGAATCATCGCTTTTGGGCGCAGGCAGCCCTCTACCATCCATCCCATTGCATTCCATCGTCTCGTATTGTACTGTACCGTACCAAACCAGATACATCTATTGAGTGAGAGAAAGGTAGCTTCTCTATAGATATATTATAAATTCATTTTTGATATGGATAGGGATCCCCAGATTCCCGTCACTACGGATTGATTGTCTCTACCTAACTACATGGTAGTGGTCTAGGGAGCGCAATTGCTAGAGCACGGGAGAATGAAGAGTAATGATTTCAGCAAGAGCAGCCGGACGGACTACTATAGTGAGTCCAGTGACTACTAGAGTAGAGTGGAGTCAAAAGGTATGGTATAGCAGCCTTTCCGAGCGAGCCTCTGGGATCTCCTGTAAACCCCCATGATGTGGTAAAGGGAGGATATTAGGGGAAGCAGTGAGTGGAGATTCCCCTGCAGAGAGCCGGATGAGGGGAGACCTTCACGTCCGGTTCGGAGGGCGGGGATATCCCGACCCTACTATCATTATGCCTTTGCAATGTTACTTGGTTCAACTCTATTTGTGACCTTTTCTCGTATGTGGGACTCTCTATCTTCTTGGGTAGATAATCGATCGTCTTTCATTTTGATAGTTAGTAGTTTTTTTAATAATAAGTCAATAATAAGAAATAAAAATCGAACTGGAGGAGCGAAAAGCCAGGATGGCTTGGTAAGCAAGCAACCTGTTATGTAGGCGCCACCCTCCATTTCTTTCTCTTCTTTCTTTTTGAATGACAGTTCATCAAAACAATTGCTAGATCGAGCACGCGACGCGCATAGTCTTTCAAGAGCGGGTTGTCTCCTCTTCAACATTTCTACTACTTCCTTGGTGACTCTCAAATAAGCACACCCACACGTACTGCTTACCGGAAAGGATGTACTGCCTCTGGCTCGCATTCCGTCCCAGTTCCTTACCTCCTTTGGGTGGGGATAATAAGTGACTTGCTCTAATGCACCTTTTACCTAGCCCTGTCATTCTTCATTTAATATTCTTTCGTTTCCATGAAAATAAAGAGTTTTCTTTTTTAAGTCCATCCAAAAGATTTGCCACCACTACTTCCGGAGTGGACCGCTTTCGAACAAGATGGAACGGTCTTTCTTCAAAGGCCGGCTTATTACGCCGCTAACTTACCTAACGTATAAAGATCGCTTTCAATGCGGTGACCGATAGCGAAGTAGTACCAATTGCCGTGTGCTCTAAAGCTAGTCAGGAGCTTTTACTCTTTCAAACGAGTCGAGTCAAAAGTTGATACCCTTGAGTTCTCTATTGGCTCTCCCAGAAAGAAAGTAGAGTGATATGTGCAGGTTGAATCCGAGATGCGCATAGAACGGGACCAAGTGGTTTAGGAAGCCGGACCGGAAGACCTATAGCCGAGGATACTCTCTAAGTGAAAGACTCCACTTTTTTATATCTCAATCTCAACTGGCTCCTCATATAGAATGATTTGAACCCACCCCTATAATATAAAGGGACGCGTGCCTAAAGACCGTCCATCTTCAGATTGAGCCCTCTTTTTTCCTATTACTTTCTGATTTTAGACTCCCTTCGCGGATCTCCCCTCTTATCCAATCAACCAACTGTCCCAGGCCGGTAAATAGCGTTACCGGAAGAAGCTTTCGCCGCCCCTAGCTCGACTGTCTTCTTTTGAAGACCAACGAGACTACTTGGTGAGGAAGGAATTTTGTACAAACTCAGACTTTGAATGGATCGCATTTAATCCTCACTCTCAGAAGACCAAGCATGAATAGACGTAGGCAGGGCATAATAATCTCTACTAAGCACCCTAGGTCAAGATGAATAACCTTTGCATAGAGCCGCACTCGAAAGAAAGATTAGTAACCTTCCCAATCCTCTACCGGTTTTGAATGTCAGTAAAGTAATCCAGTATAAGAAGCCCACATACACGCTCTCCTCCTCCACCCCATACCTGATAGGGTGGCCTCACCTTATTTAGAAGGCTACAGAAAAAGGTGAAGCCCACCTTTCACACCTCCGGCAAACTACCCAAGACCTGACGAGAGATCTCTCTCCCTCTTTTTTTGGGCATAGGCCACCGCTTTGTTTTACGCGGATTCTTTCCATTGCCCTATGGTAAAGGTGCATTCCCTCTTCCGTTAGTTGTTTCAATTTTTAATGTAAGTGAAAGCGTGGTTACGGGTTTCCTTTTCTATCCCCATCGAATCGTACATCTCTTTTTTGAGACTCGGGGACAGGGACTCAGAGGGATAAAATGTGTGACTTGCCAATGTCAAAGCTGTTTCTTCTTTGTTTTCGAATCCAGACTAAGGTCCGATCGAGGTTATCTTCTTCCTTGTCTAGGATAATTTCCCTAGCCCCTTTAGTGAGGTACCTTAACCTTGCATTAGATTAGCTTTCGAAGTGTTGTCAGGTGCATTTGCTTTAGCTTGAGTGCTTCCATGCTTGCTTCCCGTCTATTCCCGTCCGTCTAGTAGATCGAGTTCATGTGCTTTATGGTATATCTTCATCCCCCGATGGTCGTATTGTGGTAAGGTTTCATTTTATTCTTTATTTGAAAAAACTTCCCTTTCCCTCTATCCCGCCAGCCAGCCTACTTTACTTATTCCGCCCATTACTACCGTACTGTACTATCCCGTCTTCCGTAAAAGCGAAGGCTTCAGGTCTATCCCCATTGCAAACTTTCTTTGTTGTGGAAGGGGCTATTGCCTTTTTTTTTTACTAGTTTTTCTAATCTCTTAGTCCGGCTATTACGTATATACCGTAGTCCCTATGTCTCATGCTGGCCCTTTCGTCCTAGCCCTTTTTCCATTCCGTAAGCATTCCAATCCAAACCCTACCCTTGTAGGAAGGCTTACTGCTTTTTGGTTGTTGCAAGGGTCGATGTAATTGAGGGTTGTCTGCTACTAGCCTGTGTAATAGTAAGTACTAGCCCCCAGGGGCTTATCTTCTTATAGCATCCCCCGTAGCGGAGAGGGGACCATTTCCTTTGCTTTGAATCAATCCTATCATTCATCAGTAGGGGCCTAATGCCAGTCTTCGAGGCAGGCGAATCGGACTAAAAGGAATAGGTTTCCTATCCCCTAGGTGGCAGAGCAGCCTTTAGAGTTTAGAGTAGAGCTCACTTCCCCACTCGGTTCCTAATCTGTGGATTACTAAAAGACTCCCGATACCGGACATTACGCAACTGATTGGACCCCTTTGGCTTGGCTATTCTGGGCCTTCTTCTATTCGTACCTGCTTCCGTTTCTGCCCCCGCCATTAAAGCTTTCTGGTCCAGGCCTCAGGCACAGACCTGAAACTTGACTGATACGCAAAACTCAATGAAGCACAAAAGGAACATCCATAGAATATATATATGGGAATAACCCCTTTTCGTAAACCCTGTTGTCTTAGTCTTCCTTAAACGAGTGAAACGCTCTAAAGAGTAGCCTACGGGAGATAGCTATCTCTTTTCTTTCTATCTTATTAATAACAAGCACATAAGCAGGAAAGCTAGCCACCCCGATTCCTTCTTACTTCACTTTCGGCAGTGTCCATACGTTCCGGCGTGGTGCAAGAGAAAGAAAGTCTTGTTTAAATAAAAGTATTCCCTTTCATGAGATCAGTAGTTGGTGGAATTCTTAAAAGTCTTTCCGCTGTTTTGGGAGAGCACAAAAGCTGATTTATTAGGAAAGAGCTGCTAAGAGGGATGACTCGCCCTTAGCCCTTGTCTAAAAAAAACCTAGCAAACAGACCGTTGTAAACCAGGTGAACTAGAGCGAACAGGAGAAGCAAGCAAATAGCATTTGGCCTCTTAACCAATCCACCTCTAGCAGTTAAAGGCTGGTATTCCGATCTTTGATCCGCCGATTCAGGAGCGATTGAAGCGAATACAATAATAGAATGCAAGGAAGGGTTCCCCCAGGAAAGGCAGGCATCTCGACTGCTTCCAAAATAAGGTCATCGACCAGTAATGCGACTTGTAGAAGACTCCCTACCTATACCTAGCGGAGTTGGTTGGCACTAATAAGGAGAGCAGAAAGCAGCTACCGGCCATCAGGAGATCCACGACTTTCAGATCCGCATGCAAGGGAAGATCCGCTTATTCTTTGAGATGACAAAGCTCCCCACTAGACGCAAATTGCCGAATCAACACCAGGCAGTATAGGAGTGCTTTCTTTGATCGGCGTTCCCCAGACCAGAACTGAAAGGACATACCAGCCCCCGATTATCGGGCATTCCTTCATGTCGGGAGGAGGTACCGGTTGGAGGAGAAGATAAGGACAGCTTTCTTCCATTCCACTCTTGCTCCAATCCCAATAGTCTGAGATTGAAGATGATGTCAACAGTTAGCCAAGAAGGTTTATGGCAAACTGGAAGGAGTTTTGAGAGATAAATGATCTACCTTAGGTAATGCTTTGCTTTCAGTGGGAACCGGTGGAGATTGAGGTGAAGGTCTTGTAGTCTCCGGATTGGTTGGAGTAGAGCTAGTAGATCGGACACCTTCGCCAACTTGAGAAGAATGCTCATCTGAAATGAGAGTCGTTGCAGCGGAGCGATTTGAGCATCATTGCTCGGTGTCACGGATTCCCCATGGTTGGCTTCCGGCTCTGCAATCAGAGGTCCTTCTATCCCATCCCGGTTAGGATTCATTTCCTCGGGTTGATGCTCTATTTCTTCTTGGTGCTCAGCCCTTGGAACTTGAACAAAAATTTGTTCAGTTGTTGGAATTGGATCTGCTTCCTCGATTGGTCCCATCCCATCTGGCTTTCCTCCAAACAAAGGTGGTTGGGGTGCTGCAAGATTCGGTCAAACTTCTGTCCCTGATGTATTAGGTGCCTGTGTTAAAGTAGAAAGGTTTAAGACAGCAGTCAGAAAAGGAAAATGGAAGAAAGTAGGTAGTACCTCTCTGTTCTCTGCTGAGGAAGGCTTTTTTCAAGGTTATTCAAATGGTGAAATAACGACTATTCCTCCGGCTGGACGATAAATGCTTGCTTCAAGATCGAACAACGAATCTCATAACCAGCGAAGGTAGAACAACTTCTTCTATTGAATGGGCATCGGGTTCTTGGGCTAAAGCCCTAACAGCCTATTGATTGATCGGGAAAGGGGAAGTTCCAATGAAAGCTTTTCAAAGGTTATACATTAGCGATTGATTTGGAGGATAGAGAATGGAGTTGGAAGGCTGTTCAGTCTTGAATCTCCCCTCCCTCACTGATTGACTCCTCCGGGAAATGTCGAATAGTAGGGACAGCGGAAGGGTGAGATTCTTTCTTCAGCGGCGGATGGAGAGGCAATTCTAACGCAACTGTTAATGGCCGAGCCTCCTCTTCTTCTTGCTGCCTTACTTGCGATACTTTATACTTTCTACAGCAAGAAAAGTGCTTGCATATAGTATAGTGGAAGGGCTTTTGCACATGAAGAAGAAAAGGAAGAAGAAGTGAGTCAGATGTGGCATTATACTGTTTTCAAATAGAATCCCTAAAGAAAGCAATTCCTGTAAAGCTATCGTCATTACCATCGTTGCTATTTGAGCTGTTAGCGCAATTGAAGGAGAAGATGCTCTTACTTTTGTTTTCAGGGAGCTAGGGAGTCTTTGGTACTTCCAACCAATGAGAGTCATTTCACCTATAACCTATTTAAGAATACCCCAACACCTCTATCGATTGACTATCTTGATGCGGAGGGGCCGCTTCTTCATGAACCAAAAGTGATAGTTTTCCTAAACCAACAGATCCTCTTTCTCACAGCATTTTCGGAGCAGGCTCAGTGCTTTCTTTAGCCTTGGGAGAAATCGATTCGGTAGTGAGAATCGATTGAGACTGAATCATACCTGAGCCTTCTCTGACCTTCTTTGTCTGGGCAGTTAGCTATAAAAAGCAAGAAATGAGAGCTAGAACTAATGCCACGCCACGGTCTATGTCTTTTGACAAAACTTTTTTAGAGGGAACTCTAGGATGATCATCTGGTAGGTCGTCAAGGGTCTCAATAGGAATTTTTAAATCCGGTCTGTCTGTCAATCAAGAAAGAAAGCTCTAGTTCAATTCAAATAGGTCAAGCGAAGGAGGACATAGAAGAAGCTTACTATTGAAAGTGCCTTCCATTCAAGTAATGCGTCGGGCTTCAGAAAAGCAGGTTTCGGAGCTTAGATCCGGGTACACACCTGGAACAGGCCTAGGAAAGATAGACAACGGAATCATCAAACCTATTCGTCATAAAGATCTAGAAAGCAGGGAAAGGGGGCTTCTCCTCACAAGAATACACGGAATAGATAGACGCTAAACGATTCCAATCTTAAGGATCAGTTTAAAGCATAGACGCCTTCTCCACCCACAATTGGACTCAACAATCTCTTTTCTCATAAGAAAGGGAACGGGGGACTTAGGGTTTCAGCGTGCCAAATCCAATCCCTTCTCCCGTAGAGTACCTGTATCCTGTCTTTCTGGCATATCTCTCTTTTTGTGCCTAGACATCTGATAATGGATGCCCATTCCCGGGATTGCTGCCATGATATGGAATAGAATAGCGGACTTTCTTTCTGAGGTGTGGTCTATCCGAATAGCTAGAAGCAGAGCGGTGGGTTTCCAAGAACCGGAGATGGTCTTATCTATATACGGAACAGCACGAACAATCCTTGACCTTTCGATTGAGGGTCTTAAGCAGTGGGCTTTCCATAAGGTAGGAGGTTATTGAAAAAGGGGAAGCCCAAAAACAAAAAGAGCTTATTAGCTTTCTATTAACAATCTCCTCTTTCCTCGTGCATACAAAAATATCGCTTCTCTTACCCCCCTCCCATCACCCCGGCATCGGATTCTCACACTCGGAGCGGCTCCCTGTGCCAACCTCGGTGAATGTCGTAGTTTCGCTTGAAAAAGAAAAAAGAACTTGAAGATTGGGAGCAACCTTCCTTCGTGGCTGTTGGACATCTTACGATTCGTAAGACAAAACTTTAATATCATCTCTAGAGTTCCGCTTCTTGCTCTAAAGAAAGAAAGGGTAGCGGAAAGGAATAAGTGGGATAAAGGGTAAACCAGATAGCACAATGATCCATTTCCATTCTTCCCTTCGCTGTCTTCCTTGTCTGATCGCAGTAGCTTTAGCAAGGACTATCGGATCTGACGGAAGAACCGCGAGTATGATAACAGGTAATAATCTGGTCCTTGTAGGAAAACCTCTTTTATGTATGTTTGAACCGTTTTTGTTATGATGGTTTAGAAATACGGTGTCTTTCTTGTGTTTCTCTCCCTTCTATTTGGCATCTCCTTCTTTTTTTATTTACTGCGCATCTATCTACTTAATCGCTTGGGTATTCATTCTTTTTGGAGATCTTGTTTTCCCCTTTCTAATTGTGGGTGTATCGGGGACTTCCGGGGAATCAAGCTCATCAAAACCTTGCCCTCGGTGGGACATTTACTTAAATCGTCCTCCAGCGGCTGAGCCGGAGCCTGCCTCCTCCACATCGGACCACCCGAAGGAGGTAGTGGATCAAGCTCTCTCGGAAGCGGAGGATAGGATTCTGTATCGATTACGCCCATTCCCTCAAGCAAATGCGGACAAGCTGCTTATGGAGGAAGCGCGAGCGATCGCTCAACTAAAAGAAAGGGCAGATTGTCGATCGAATGGCGCAATTGGATTCCGCCGCGGACTTTTGGCGAGAAAAAAATGCAATTCATTATTGGGGAGTCAATCCTTACGAATAGGCAAACTGAGTATCCTTCCCATAAACTGTCTCAGATGCTTGAGGAATTGTGTCGCGCGGATGCCCACACATCCTCTATCTACTTTGAAAAAAAGATTTATACTATATATATATAAAACAACTATTTGAAATTGGAGTCCTTCAGCTTCCTATATTCCCACCAATGTGATCCCCATTACTGATGGACAAATCTGTCACTTTTTTCTTCTTCGTATTCCGACAGAAGAAGGTGTAGTCTCCCTCTCTTCTCATACAAGAAGAAAGGGAAGAGGCCTCTTAGGACCTAGCGCTGGGGGGGGGAGGGGAATGATGGAGGACCAGTCCCAGTCAAAGATTTGAGATTTAGACAAACTTCTTTTTTTCGTAAAAGTCGAAATGAAATTAATGAGGGCAATTACATTCTATTTGGTATTTTGCTTTTGTTTTTGATTAGGGAATGCTGAAAATTTCACTCGCTCAAGCTAAATGAGTTCTTTTGCGAAGGATTCAATTGCCTGCTTTATTGTACCGGTAAGCTCTGCCTATCCATGCAATAGCTTCCGAGCAAGTTATGTGGTTCTACACAAAATGGCTACTAAAGTGAAGCAGCTACTAGAAAGAAACACTCGCTATGTGTGATTCGATGTTAAGGCCCCTACAGCAAGTTCATTTTTCCTAACCAAAGAAGAGATATAGATTACGTTCATCTCATAAAGATGTTCCTTTTTTTTCACTCCTAAATGAAAGCGAAACTCAATTCTAAGAGAACTCCTAGCGCAAAAGACTAGTCGCTGCGATGCCTGAATGCCTTTGAGCTCTTGTTCGAGTGAGCGGGTAAGCAAGCAGGTACGCCCGAGTTATGTAAGAGAACTACTAAGAAGTCTTCTCATCTCTAAGCCAGCTAATTTCTAACAAGCTACGCACCTTTGTGTACTTCCAGCCAAGTACAGTTGCTGTTGTTGAGTTAAACAAACGGTAGTAAGATAGATAATAGGCGGATGGAGGGCCTATTCTGGACCAATTAGAAACCAAAATCCCGATGCGCTTACATTGTTATGAATGAGTTTATGTCTTCAGAGAGCTAGTAGTTATGAGTTCGTAGCTAAAGTCAAACTGGAGCTAGGAACGTAGCTGTGAACGGAGCTACCGGGTAAACGAGTGAGCTTATTAAAGCGCGAATCCTAGAGGAGGATCAAGGGGGTCAGATCCCCGGGTGGGACAAATATGGTCTTTGTCTTTGCAAGGTAAAGCGGTCAACTATGGATTTAAACTAAGGTAACGTGCCCTAAGATAAGGCACAGTCAAAGCAGGGACTTAGAGACTAGCATCCGATTGTGGGCATCTTTCGATTGAGTAGGTCAGGAAAGAGACAACAGGCGATTATCCCTTTTTTTCTTCCAACAGCGGAAACGCCGCAATTCCGGAGTAGTCGTAGTTAGCCTAAGGACCGGAATAAGAGGTTTCGTGGGGCTACCTACTTTTTTTTGCTAGGAACGACTTGCCTAGTTGGAACTCTTCTCCGCCGACTCCTGAGGCTAGAATGGCGTACTACAGATCCGTGCGTTCTTGCCCGCTTGGTACTTGGATCCCTAATCTAGAAGATCCCGAGCCTGTAATCTCCTTCTTCTACCAAGAGAATGCCTTTCTTTTGGTAGCTACCGATTACTTCACCAAATGGGTCGAAGCTGAGCCATCTAAGGTCTGTCTTCCCTACCAGATCAGGTTTTCCCAGACGCGAGTCGAGTCATTCATCTTCTTCATCAGGCTTCCTTCTCGCAGTCGAAGCGGTAGCGGTACTGGAACGAGTTCCCTATTCGATATGGTTTCATTCCACCAGTCCCCTAACATAGATAGCACTGGGTCAAAGGGCTTCACTTCGTAACCTTTTCTTGCTTTCCTTCCGTGGGCATGAAATGAACCCTGAGGTTACTCTGTCCCTGGCATCCCTTTCTGCCCCCCAACTTTATTCACTTCGCGGTAAACGGAGACTTTCCAATAGCCAGCAGGTCAAAGCCTTTTTTGGGGTCCAAGGGTGCCGCCCCCTACTACCCAATTCCTGTCTTCGGAACTACGGGGATAGGTGACTTTCTGCGATGGCCCTCCACCTCGTTGGGAAAAGTGAAAGGAAATAACAAGCCCTAAACTAAAAACCAACTAGCAGCTTATCAACCACCGAAGACAGACTCATGTTGGCGATGCCATGGTCAAGTAAGAGAACGACCCATTCATCCAAAGTAGTCTTTGAGTATAGAACAGAGGCATTCTGAGCCGACTACATGCGCATCTAGTGCAGTGGCTTGGAAGCAAGCTACCTTGACCATCTTCCGAACTTATCCAGAATTGACTGATCAAACGCAGTAGGGGCGGACTGCTCTACATTCAGCCACGCCACAGTGACCCCCGAAGCGATCTTCTGATAGTTGCGGGACGAAATCCGGCAGCCAATTGCTGGCTCTGAATAACCAGCCCGGTAATAAGTTCAATTCTTCCATAACATAACGGGGCGGGGTTGCGCGCGAGCCGAGTTACGGAGGTGCACAAGAGTACTTCGCGCCACAACCATCTCTTTTTGAGAAGTTCTACGGACCGATGCCTGCTGCTTCATCTGGGAGAAAAGAATCATAGATATGCCGGTCATTAGAAGGAAGAACCGCCATAAAAAGATTCCTCGTGTATCATCTGTAGCAAAACTATGAACGGAAGCTAGCAATCCGGACCGTATTGAAAAGGTTCCTGAGACACAGCATGGAAGAGTCACAATATTCAGAAACGAGATCCAAGAATGAAGAAGGGGTAGAATTACGGAATGAATACGAGCTGTGGCTAATACCCAAGGCATAAAAGAAGCATTTTCTACGGGATCCCGAAACCACCAGCCACCCCGACCTAATTCATGATGAGCCCACCAACTTCCTGGCATGATGCCCACGGTTAAAAACCACCGACATGTCAAGATCCAAATTCGAATCTGTTCCTGGTCCTGGTCAGATACCACTGTGTTCGCGCCGGCGCTCCAACAAAGAGGCGAAGTAGTGGTATCTTTCTGTTCATTACGAACGACACGCTTCGCCTGCTCCCCCCCCGTGTCCACTAGCGCTCCTGTCCAGAGCGAAGAGAAGGCGAAAAAGCGCCGCCAAAGCAGCATGAGCAGGCTTCTATTGCTACGCAACAAGAGAGCTGGATAGCATTTTGCGACCACATGTTTGAATTTTTTGGTAAAAAGCTCGCTTGTTATACGGGATCCGACGCATCCAGCAGAGCGAAGCAGCGTTCCCTTCTTTTCGGCGGCATCCTTCCGCATTGGCGGCGAGTGGAGTGCCACAATCCCATTCATCATTTTTGATCTACATAATCCAAATCCCATAGCACTGGCGACGTCTCCGGCATAAATGCAAGGAGGATGTATAGCTGATATAGGATCTTGTGGAACAGGATTTGATTCTGCAAGCGGTTCGGTACGAACGAAGAAATTTCGAACAAAAGGATCGGAACTCGCTGATAGGAAAGGAGAGAAAAACAAAGCAATGCCAAGAGCTCCGTCAATCCGCTGTTCATCGATAGACGAAGCTCTCTCTTTATCATCTCGTGCCAGATGCAACAAAGGATGAGTCCTTCTTTTTCCTTCTCGCGAACCACGGGAGCGCCTAGCACCCAGAGGAGCTAAGCTCATTTTCCTTTCAGGGTAAAGCGGCGCATAAAAAAGGGCTGGCCCGTCAAACGTCCGGTTCCTTCGCGAACGAAGTTCAGAATCAACAAGGGTTCGTAGAACGAAGGGAGTGTACAACTGGGGCGCAGCCCCACTTTTTTGTTCGTAACGAGGGAGAGATAGAATGGAGTTCTTCACGAAGTTCGAGACAAAGTAATACAAAACTTCTCTATGGCCTCCTCGTTTTGAGACATTATGGCTTTGGGGTCGACCCCGGTAACAAAGAAGGAATCCATAAAAACGTGGGATCCGACACCATGATAAAATACTACCCTCATGATTAGACCATGTCCCTGAGATTTGATAAAAGAAAGGTGCATTCGCGGTTAATACGTTGTAATTGGATAAGTTATTAGGAATATGACGGAACGAAAGACCAAGGAAAGAAAGAAGAATGCACCAAAATGCAGGTGCTGCACCAAACGCTGGTGGTTGTTTCTTGTTGTAAGTGAATGCAACGAAAAGACCCGGAAATAACGATAAATGAAATAATTCATAAATTATTGACATTTCGTGCTGTGCTCATTTCAAAATTTCTGCTTTGTCCCATCATCCGGTAACCACAGGACAGGATGATCCACAAGAAAGGTGGCAGGATTCGAACCTATGGCCGGCCCGCCCCTGACCTGCTGGGTTGGGTGGCCGGGTTAGCACCCCTCGTCGCCCCTGTACCCGAAACAGATGCGCTGCGCTACCCAGCGCGTAACCTTGTCTCCCCTACTCCTCTTCTGGTTATGCCATTCCCAATCGCGGGTAACCCCCGGGCCGCCCCTTACCTAATAAGATAAGAACGATTATCCTTATGACCAAACAGCGATAGTTTCACGATCCCGACCAGCAACTTGTTGGGAGTAGGGGCATCCAAGCTTGCCCAACCTAGACATTGTAACTGAAAGTCCTGCCTACTTGTAGGCTTAGGGTAGTCCTCGAAAACCTTCTTCTTTTACTGGCTTGGGAAAGACCCATAGGCTATGGATCCCACTAATGGAATGGGACTATAACCATACTTCCATGGTCTAGGTTCAAGGACAATCAAGATGGAGGCTTGGAGTATCTAAGGCTTCATGGACCCCATTTTGAGGGCTTTTAAGGACGGACTCGCTAGTGTCCCAAGGATTGACCGGTGACACTACTAACTTCATTGCCCTAATATATGTTTTTTTCCACAGGACTGAATCCATAGAAACCTTGGCTTAGTGCCATTACTGTAAGCGGCGGATGATTGGTATGCAGGATCGGTTGCAACGGTTTCACATTCATGTGAATCAAGAGATTGGCTTGAATTGAAAGGCCTTCCAACTAGCCATTGTACCTGAGATTGCGATAAGTCCTTCTTCTTTTGAGCTTGTTCTTGGTCCCGAGGGAAATGGGGTGACAAAGAGCAGCTTGCTTCTCCAATTGGATCATTGCTCGACTCGATGGGTAACTTCTAGTGGTTTGCCGGGTAAGCTCTTGTTTTTCTTTCAGGAGTTGGTTGGTGGCATGGACACCTAGCCTTTTCTTATTTTTAGTATTTGTTTGCTGGCACAGGTAGTAGATTCATTCTCCACTCCAGCAGTAGCAGATGTAGAATCTGAAAGGTGGGATTCCCGGTTGATTGGATGCTTCCGTTAGAGCTTCTTCCCCTCCTGTAATTGAAGGGCACCTAGCTTACAATCACTAGTGAAAGAGTGCCAATTGACCCAACTAGCGAATCTGTTTACAACCATTCCATCTTTTTCATTTCCGTGAATACCGCTCGAAAGCAGTCATTTTTCGGCTTGATAGCACTAGCACGATCCATCCATCTCCCTCCGGAGAGTGAGTAAGAGGTGGAAGGACTGTCGATAGCAGGTAGGGTAAACGGATATGGATGATAGTTGGGATCCCAGGTAGGAGAGCCAGCCATACATAACATAGAAGACAAGGAAATCCCCTCTCTTCCTCCTTCCGTACCTCTGATGGACAAACCCTTCTTTGTACCTTCCTTTCAATCCAACGAAGGAATGCCGGAATACCATGAATCAGACTAAGGGAAGATCGATCACACCCTCAAAACCAATAACCATCGCTTACTGCCCTTTCACTTTGAAGTCTTATCCGGGTTCTTCCCTGTCCAGAGCCAAGCATCAAAGGAAGGATATCACCCTACGGTCTTGCTAGTTCTTCTTAAGCAGGTAAGTGAGCGGACGGTGCAGCCTTAATCCTTAAGCCCTTGCTTGCTTGCTCCTTCAGCCTTGGAGCACCGCTTAATTGATGATAATGCCACCACCTTGCAACTAAGAGATGGGTAAAGTCATTATGTGAAGAGAGAGGGCTACTCTACTACGGAGTCTCTCACCCAAGAGTGGCATTAGTTACCCCAAAGGAAGTTGCTGAAGTCCCTACTTCAGTTCTTAGGTTACCTAATGACCTACTTCTGCCGGCGCTAAAAAGGGAGAGAGTCGTTCCAAGGCCTGTGGATCAGGTCCCGGGTTCAACCATACTGCGAATTCTCAAATGTTGGGTAAAGAGGAGCGCCCCACGTCGCTCTCACCATCTTCTTTGTTCTCTTTGCGCGCTTCACTTTATCTAAACTAAAAAGGGGTGAGTACGATATCTTTATAACAAAGGGAGTCCCGGTTCAATTCAATGATTTTTTACTGAGTTGCTCCCACAGATAGAATAACCCCATCATTGGGATGCCAGACGATGGGTTAAGCTCCTAAGATCGATGAAAGCTTTTATTTTAGGGTCGATAAGGATTTCAATTTCCCCTATAAGAGGATCCCTTGCGTGCTATGTCTACGGGTCTCTCAAATACAATAAAATTAGATCAAGCAGGAACCCAGCACGGGAGTCTTATACTTTTCGACTTGGGAGATTGCATAAGGAGAGCACCCTTCTTCTACCTCGGTGATTGAAAGGGTTTGGGATCAACACGAAGGCTATTTTACGCACTGCTGAGTGTAAGCATCGACATTTGATAGAGGTCAGTCGGGCCCCGGCCTTATTATTTTAAAAGTCAAGCAGGTATACCTGCTAAATATTGGCTTGAAGCTCTCCATTTTTGCAGTCTATGCCATGAATAAGTTGCCAAGCCGTACAATTGGATATAGGTATAGGTATAGGGATATTTTGACTATATTTGGCTCCTTGCCTTTCCCAGTCAAGTAGTCCACCATCCCCATACTTTTTTATTGACAAGAGTGCAGACCGCAAGAGAATTGCTTCCATCGAGCTAGTAGTTATCTGAAGCGAAGGAATCTCATTCAAGGCTCCAAGACCCCTGACTCTGACTACTGTGTGAAACTTGGCTAACCTCCGACATAGTTCTAGACCAGTCTAAACTACTCCAAACAGAAGGATAAAGAAAATCACCACAACGCAACAAAAAAAGGCCTCTTCTCTTTATTACCCTAGCCTCTAGTGAGTTAGAGACAAGGACTATTCCCACTAATGAAATGAATCATCCAAAAGGAAGTACATAAATCCCTTGAGGATAAGGAATTCCCGGTATGGGATGCGTAATAACCATATGAACCGTATTCCTCTCCTGCTTGACTCTAACAAGGGAATCCCCGCATCAAAGCCTTCTTGTTTACCGATCTGCGTAAAAGCTTTATGTTTGAGTACTGGCCTTCCTCTCGCTCTTCTTAAACTACCCGTCCGATCGCTTTCAGGAAAGGAGCATTGCCTAATATGTGGATTTGCCGAGATGCCCAACATTCCTGACTGATGGTCTTCCCAAAGATGTACTTTCGGTGTCAAGAAAAGATCCTGCTAAAACCAGAATCGGGGGATCCGCTCAATGGTCTATTTGAGATACCGTGCCCAATTCTCAGAAATGGAAGAAGTTGCTTGACCTTATCCTTGTGACCTACGAGCCAAGAATGAATAAAGAAAAAAAGAAAGGAGACCAAGATGGGCACACTCACTTCAGGTACGCAGTAACTTGCTCGGGACAATGGGAAATTAGTCTCATAGTTGCCTGTTTAGATTCCCGATTCTTAGTAAGGCAAGCGGTAAACGTTCTATGCTAAGGCCGATTTCGCTACTTCAATTCCAGAGTATAGGCTACTCAATGAGAAGGAGACCTGCATAACCTTGTAATTGCCATTACAACTATAGCTACTGTAACAGAAGTCGAAAGGATAAAAGAAAGATACCCGGGCATGAGAAAGTCAGACTGAGGAACAGACGTATAAATAGAACAGCCAGATAGCGGGAAGAAAAGATAAGCTCCAATGGACATTAGAATAAGAATACGCGGGCTTTCCCGCTTGAGTCGAGGAGGCTTGTTTCCGTACCCAGAACCGGTTAGTCCTTACCAACTGAAAGAACTAGTCTTGATGCCGAAAATCCCATCTTTTTTTGTAATTAAAGTGAACCTATAACTTTCTACCTTAGTGCCGCTGTTGGAACTGCAGATTCTTTATGACTGGACGGGTACGACCTCTTGCTTCTCAATGTCATGGAATGGATAGGTGATGTTTCCAACCGGGAAAGACGAAAAAGAAAAAAGAAATGAAATAAGAGCGGGTGAAGGAGTTAAGTTAGAGATCTGTTTCTAGACCTTGAAGTCACTTCCGGGATTAGCTTGATTTGGGCTAGGAAATCCTTTTCTTTGTAGCATATTACGTGAAACCTATACTCTTCTGGTTAGTTTATTCCGCATCCTCACCATCTAATTCAAACTCATTTCCGACTGCTGCAACCTTTGCCGGGCGGGAAAGAAGAAGGAATTGAATCCAAACCCCTAACTCGAGAAAAATGATTCATCTGCACCTGAGACAAGTAACGGATATCCCACTCCGGTAAGCTAGCAAATAATATAGAAGATTCGAATTTTTGAAAGTTCTTTTTAAAACTCAGAAAGTTCTCTTCGATTCGAGTCGAGTGCATAAGCCGCTTTCCCTTTAGGAATCTTGTCTCAAGCCATTGATCTTAGCTTTGGCCCTCTCTGGAAAGGAAAATCTGAAAGCTTCCCTATTTTTTCTGCCTCTCCAGTTCAACAACTGGATTATTTCTTCTGGTTTACCAAGATCTTAGTCATTTCACCTCTGTACTTTGATTAAGAGTTAAAAAGGCAAGGATTAGGTTTTTTTTGTGAATAGGTCCCTTAAACTAACCTATCCATGGGATAAACCCTCTGAGTTTCTTTCCTAGTCCTTATTGAAAGAAAAGATTTGTGAGATCGATAGAGACAACGAGGCCAAGGGAAGAGAGCCATTCTTTCTAAGAGAACGGGAATACGGAATGGACCGACAGATAGAGACAAAAGAGCAACTACAGTAGCGACAGATTCCTCCTCTACCCTCTTCTGCTCCTTCGATGAACTCGGCTATTGCTGAAAGTTCACTTCAATAAAGAAGACTGTGAAAGACTTCTCGATTCACTAGCACAGCGCTTCTTCCGCTTTTTTCTGACCTTGAGTTGAGGAAACTGGCTAGGACAAACTCTCCTTCATTCAAATGAAAGGATGGGAAATGAAAAAGGAATAGAAGTAGGCAAATAAGCTCTTAGCAAGAAGGAAAGGCTTCCAGTTGCTATTGAATCCGGAATAAGGCAATCCTTATTAGAATATGCCAACATAAGCATAAGACAGCAAAGTGGATGCATCGAAGAATGCCCTCTTAGAAGGAAGAATTGGATGTGCGCAGAGGATTCATCTTTCAACAGCATTTCCGACATTCACCATCAAAAGGAGGATCTGACACTAGCACTAGGATCTGTCTATGCTTGGACTGATTGGACGAGCATCCGCTTTTCGACATACCGAGACTTCTTATTCCTCAGCGAGCCTGATTCCGCATGGGCAACAAGGAAAGGCAATGAAATTGTTTAGATATCCCCGTCAAAGCAAGGAGCTGTTAGCTATATGTCTGCCTCTTCGGGACAGTGAACTTCTTTTCTTTTTCCAGCCTTTGAGGGGAGCCTCGCCTCATAGTATAGGGTAGTTGGAATGTCTGTGCAATAATAGTGGAGAATCAGCTGTTATAGGCTGCAAGAAAGAATATATTAGGAATCTCTGTCTCTATGTCATCAAACGGTTTGATCAATTGAATTCTAAGAGCAGGGGGCATCCATAGTAGGAAGAGGACAAGGAAGTGATTGATCGGAGTTTGCCAGGCCAGGAGTTGAAGAAGGAGCTAGCATTTCTTCAGTGATCAATCTCGTTCCAACAATTGTTCTTACTCGTTTAGGTCAACTCGTCAATCCGTATCTAATAGCCGCCGAAAGCCAAAGCTTCACTCCAGGTCGAAATCACTGCCTTTCGATCAATCCTTTAGATTCTGATGGCATCAACATGACATTAGACTTTTTCCTTAGAGAAGCGGGTGAAAGGCGGCAGGCAAAGCCATAAGAGAGAGTCCTTCTTCCACGAATAGCGATTCCTATTCTGATAGCTAGGAGAGAAGAAGAGGGGCAACCTATATCAAGATTAAGGCGGATATTCTCTGCTGTTCTTGATGTCTATGAAAGTGTCTTCTCTTTGTAGTTTGGAGAGCAGGATGGCACAATGGGAGGTTCAGGAATCAAAGCCTTTGCCTTTCTCCTTGTTGTTAACTGTAGGGTAGTCGAAGATTTGTAGAATGCGTTATAAGGCATTAAGGGTTCTAAAGGAGAAAGCGGACTCACTTCACGAGCTGTAAGCCCAGGGAAGCTCTTTCACCTTCTTAATAGATCAACTAACCTGGACCCCGTAGCTCACCTTTCAGTCGAGGAAGTCGGATCTACTATATATATAGTCTATCCTTCCCACCACCCGCCTTTCTGGCAATATCTCCGCAAGAGCTTCTCCCTATTAGATATATATTCCTATAGAAAGAAGCTAATCCTTATACAAGATCCGAGCATGCGGGTCCTTTGGCTGGCTCTTTAGGATGGTTTAGCTATAGGAGACCGAGGTAGCCGTTGTTCCATCATCAAGGGCAAGTCTTCCTCATGGAAAGAGCATGAGCGTAGAACAAGGATGAATCCATAGAAAGAAGCCAAGATAAGATAAACTCAGAGCATAACAGAGTGCAAACCCACTCGAGAGAGCCTAAGAAAGAGCTGAAAAGAGGCAGCCCTAGTGAAGACCTGGATGCCTACTCAAAAAATTCTTAGAGTTCCCACTATCGGCTAAGCGGAAGGAAGTGAAGAAAGAAAAACGGACTGGACCAGCGGGAAAGGGTGATCGATCATAAGGAAGGCTTACGTCTTCATCTCTTGCTTCCAAGTGAGAGTCAGGAGGAAGAAAAAGACCAAGCAAGGGTTCAGATTCGTTCTCACAGAGAATTAGGGAGAAGAAGACCGTAGGACTCTGAAGTCAGGGATATGAGGCTCGGTCTACAGGCCTTACGTAAAAGCCCGGGAACAGATGGGAAGTGCACCAACGCTCGGATATGAATTGGAACCCCCTCCGAAATTCGGTTAATACTCAAATAGATTCCCAATCCCATTCCACAATCTACGCTACGGGTCAGGGAGGCTAACCATATGAGGAGCCCCACCACTAGGACTTGTTCAAGCAACAAGTTGGTATGGCCCATTTCATACCTAATCCCATGGACATATCTGATCATTGAATGGGGGCCCTCCACAGGGATAGATACCCGAGTTAGGTATCAGTCCCACCTACCGATCATTAGTACAACGACCTGTCATATCATATACCCCAGACGGCCTGATCAGATGTTTCGGTACCAATGCAGTTAGTCTAATGCATTCTGGACTGGATATGGCCCACCTATCTTTCGAGGTCACTAGTTTACACTTTCACCAACCTTTCCCATATCCGTTTTTTATGAGCAAGGGATAAAGGCCAGACAGTAATCAAGCTACTTACAATGGGATAGTACCCCTTCCATCGGAGGACTGGGTGGAGAGTGACAAATATGAGAAAAGCCTACTTACTAGCCTCCGTGAGAGGATACCACTTTGGTAGATGCTAGGGATTGGTGAGTTAGGGCAGCGAGGGATGGTGTGACATGTCTGGTCATCGCATCGATGAGAACGATGGCCGATGATATCCGAGGAGATTAGGCACCGTCGGCTTTTTTTTACCTCAAAGTAAACTCGTGCTTTTCGTCGTCCTTCCCTATCTAGAGCTGGAACTTGACTAGAAAAAGACTTTTTTTGATCCCATACTGACTTGTCTTCCTGTTGGTGGTTGTGAAAGTTCAGATTTCGAGCTTAAACAGCGGAGAAGCGGATAACCTTCTATTTTTTGGGGAGTCTTTCAGGATCGATTCAAAAGGCCAGTGAAAGTACGCGGACGGATAAATCCAACAAAACCACACCGTACCGGGCCAGTAGACCTTCTTTCTCTTCTCTTAAAGGCTGTCTCCTGCCCCCAACTAGCGAGCGGCTATAACCGATGGGCGCATGGCGACCACTACTCTACCCGAAAACTAGGGTTAAGTGGGGAACCTTCTCATCGTGTTAAGCTTGCGAGCCTGTCTGTAATAGGCCCAAGCGTCTCTTGTGCTTAATCTCGAGTCTATTCCAGTGAGAAGCTTCGCAATACCCTAACACTCCATAGGCGAAATAAATCAATAAGGATATATATATAGATTACGCACATAGTGGTCTGGGCATTGATTTAATGTAGTGCGTACCACCGGCGGAAAGTGATTCGCTTAACACACTTGTTCGCTTGAATACAGTAGGTAGGGAAGGACAGGATATTACTCGTCGGTTCTATTCGGTGGTGGTGGCTTAGCTTTGAATTTCTTTCCACTCATTTTGGCTTTTTCCTTTTCTTATTCATGCTTGCTCCACTAGCCTCAAACTCCATTCCAATTTCGAATCGACCCATTAATTAGAGAAAGAAGGCTTTTCTGCTTAGCAGAACCCGATTCTCCGCTCAAAACATCTGATCTTCCGACTTAAACAACCGATTCCATTTCTATCCTTTTTTTTCTATGATCAATTCAATAAAGACTTCCTTCTCAACTGACAACCCCACCCGATGGGCCTGTTCATCAGCGATATTCTTTGTAGGGCTTTCGGCTGCCTTCCTTTATTTTTGGGCTAAGGCTAGCTTTCCTAAGTAAGTTCCAGAGTGCATGAGTGAATCTTGATCTGTATTCAAGGTATGCCCTTTCTAGTTCTGTTAGAATATTGACTTCGGTTAAGCTGAGGTTAGCGAAGTCAATCCTTTGCTTGGGTCCTAGGAGGTCGGAGATCAGAGCGCTGTGTTTAAGTCGTCTGGCCGTAAGACTTTCTCTGCGCCAGTAAGAGTAAGAGCTTGAGAAGAAGGGAAAGAGGAAGAAGTATTCAAATCATTCACTCCTTTCCCGAAAGCTTGACTTTATTCTTTCTTTATATACTTAATAAGACAATACTCTAAAAAAAAGACTTGGACGAGATCAGATTGAGAACTATGAATAGTAGGAATAGTCTAAAGCAGTGGTTAACTAGAAGAAGAGTCAAAGACTTTTTCCTAGCCGCTGATGGAGACAATGTGGGACCTCGTGCTCAGCCGGTTGCTCTTTAGATAAACCTAATTTCCGGAACATTGCCTCGGTAGAAGCAAACCCAACTAATACGCAAGCCCATCTCCCGATACAATCAAATCAAAGCAAAGCAAAAGTGCCTTGCGGCTGTCGCGCCTCTCTCTCTGTCTCTGTACCTTGTGTTTGTCCTTGTTGTTTAAGATTACTAGGGGTATTTCTATTCCTTCCTCCGATCACATACTTTGTTTGATCAAATTCCCCGGGGCTCCCCTCGAACTGATATCCAAAGATTCCCTGTAACAGGATGGTTTGAAATGATGGTTTATTACAGGTTCTGGTGACATGAATAGGATGAGCCGGAACATGGATAACGTAGTGGTTCGAGCCGGTCGAGAGTACGAGATTACTGACCGAAGACTCTTCCATTGAGATGGGCCGAAGCCCTGCTAGCGAAGGAATGCATCCAACAGTGTTCTGTCTCATTGGTCCTCTCATGCCAGAATTTGCTAATAAATCCACTTTGTTCTCCCGGAAAGAACTTTCATTATAATACATGACTTATGTGACTTCGATCTGATACCTCTCGATTCAGATAGGAAATGCGCATTTGTCTCATTTTTACTCTCCCCATCTCGAATTCTACTAATTGGATATGGGACTGGTTGTGAAGGGAAGCTTTGTGGGAGAAAGGAGGAAAAGGTCAGGCTAGTAAAGGCTTTACTAAAACATATGGGATAGATGAATAGGAAGCCTTTGCCCCGGTAGCCAATATGAAGTCTGTTCGTCTCCTGCTCTCTATTGCTGCGAATCGAGATTGGCCTCTGTTCCAATTAGATGTTCAAAATGCCTTCCTGAACGGGGACCTAAAGGAAGAAGTTTACATGAGTCCTCCACCCGGTTGTGTAAGGGGGGGGGAGAACAAGAGAGGTCAACTGGAGTGGAAGCCAAACGACGGGGCCGATAATCTGTGATCGATCCGAAGAACCACTGCCAGATACGATTCTGCTCCCCCTTCGTACTACCAATGCGATTCTTGCCCGGCTTTCTTTCGGCTTAAGAAGGCTGCGGTGAGAATGAGGATCACTTCGGAACTCTAGGAAAATGGGCGTTTTAGGGCGGGATCTAAAAGTTCTCCAACGTGTTGCGGAGCCTTCGGCCGTGAGAGGGTCTGTCTTTTGGCTTCCTCAGGGCCGTGTGAAGCTTAGCTTGCTTTAGCAGCCACGTGATGATTCAAGATTCGTGGTAGGCGTAGGAGCTGGGCGAAGCGGTAGCGAAGCTCAGGTGGTGATGCAAGTGCGCGGTGAGCGTAGTAGCCCCCTCGGGCATGCTCTTTGTACAACCAAGCGAAGAGCTAGTGAGGGCCGGAAATATCGTATGTAGTGTAGAATCGGATCTGAAGCTCTTGACTAGGATTGGAACAAGCGAGGAACGAGTGACCACAAGCTCCGCTTAAGCGCTCGACATTTAGCTTCAAACATGTTCATCATGTGGCCGAGCGAAGCGCACCTGCGTGAAGCAGCCTAGCATCACTTTAGATAGGAGCAGAATGGATGACTTACAACTGAAAGTTCTTCGGATCGATATATCGTACGACGTAATGGAGATCTTGGTCTAGGTCCGGTGGTTCGCAGAATTCGGGACCTAACGATGTTCGATTCGTCACATGAACGGGAGCGGACGATTCCCTCGTCTCTCCCTTTTTCGGGGAATGGCTGCAATCACAAGCAAGTGATTGAATGAGTGGGGGGAAAGCACATGCGGGATAAGCAGGTCTTTCAGGAGACGGTCTAGAAAGAAAAGAGAACTCTCAACAAGCTGGAACTAATAAAGATCAATAGGAAGAGGAGTTAGCTATCAATTCATTTTTTGACAAAGTTCATGCCACGACGATCTATATGGAAGGGCTGTTTTGTTGATGCATTCCTGTTGAAGTTGAAAAAGAGACAAACACTCATGTTTCAGCTCCCGGATCTGCTTGGATTCTCGTAGAATAAGAGGAGCCGTCTTAGGAAATGACTGAACTTCAAAGACAGATGCCACCGCTGCGAGGGAGTAACTTGTCTGATCTTGCGGTGCACTCACTCCCGTTACGAGAATGAAATGACGCCCCAGCTCGACTCGAGACCAAGACTCCTTACAACTCGCACCAATAGCGGCACTGAGCGGCCGGAGATTTATTGAAAAGGCAGCCGCCCCTCCCCCCGCCTACCTACTCGTGCTCGTAGCTCGATCGGAGGTTCAGAGTGTGGTCCGGCGGAAAAACAGAAGTCGTCCGTATCAAGTGATACGTTAATTGCTCAGTAGTGCTTCGCCACTACCGTTGCTGGCGGAAATAGCTTAATGGTAGAGCATAGCCTTGCCAAGGCTGAGGTTGAGGGTTCAAGTCCCTCCTTCCGCTCTTGGCTTCGTCCGTCGTTTAGTGGTAACGAGTAGAGTAGGCATCGCCTCTCGATCCAATCCGTCTTTCCCTGGCCTCCCCACCACACTCTTGATACGAAAGAAACCTCCCGCCATAGAATAGAGAAGAAAGAGATCAAAAGTCTGGGTCCCCTCGATCACCCTTCCCTTGAACCTGAACTGGTCGAGAGAGATGAACCCGCACCACATTTTATAACCTTCGAACCGAAACCCCCAACTCTCCATGGAATTCCAGAACCTAAACAACTCAATTGAGAGCTCCGTGACCGGTTCAATTCAAGGGAAGGTCCACCAATAATGGAAAGGCCATCCCCCTCCCTATCCGTTTCTTGATCCCTCATTCCACGAATTCGTTGTTACTGATTCATTCAAGGACTGAAAGCTTTTCGTTTTATGAAAAGGCATAGACTCCCCACTTCTTTGTCTTATTAGCGCAGGTCTTCGTCAATGATGAAAGCCGCTGAACTTAAGACTCGAGTTGAGAAAGAGGGCTAGGCCAAGGATAGGAGGGCTTTCAGGGACTGGGACGGGTGGATTCTAGAGCTAGGGGCGGATCAGAGGTTTGTCCATTGGGATTGGGCATGGACGAGCGGGCCAGCAAAATGAAAAAAAAAACTTATCCCATCGCATCATTAACCGGTGTAGGATTCAAGATCAGGTCCAGGATTCGAGTCAAATCGACCTTCCCTCTCATCTCAGGGTGAGGCAAGGTAGCTTGCTCAAATGTTCGTTGTTCAATATCTCGGCAGCTCAAGAAGTTGGACTAGCTGCTCCCATTCCTCAAAGCCCGGAGTGGATTCTAGGGGAAGGGCGGAGCCTCACCTTGCAGTAGGAAGGTCTTCGTTGCTGGGACGGGTTCAAACTGGACTGAAGGGAGGAGGAATGAAAGACTCCGATCTTACTGGGGATTCATCACTGGCTAGGGCGAATCAAAGCATGGGCATCTGCAAGTAAGAGGGAACAGTAGATCGTCGATTGAAGAGCCAGGTCAGTCAACTTCTATTGGGACTTCTATTGATTCGACTAGAGGGACTCCTAGCAACTTGTATGACGGGGCCCCATGGAGATGCAGGAGCCGGATCGACCCCTAAATAAATGATAGGCCAGAGGGATGGGCTCATTCGACTAATTAGTGATCCCTGGCCCTACCTAAAAAAGATATGTCCCTAAACTAGAAATAAAAAAAAAAGAAGAGGGGATCGGAAAGCTCGGGCAGGAGTAGGACATTCCATAACAATCTTTCTGATCCGCTAGCTGTCACTCCTTGCCCTATTCGGTCAAGCAGCTTCACTCCTCTCCAATCCTATTTTTTCATCGACAGGTAGGGTGAATTCTAAGGTTCCTTATTCCGGTTGTTAAGTAAGCGGAAGAAGAGGGAGAAAGAATGGGCACAGCCCCACGCCCGCGTTTTCGACCCGAAAGGAATTGAAAATGAAACAAGAATCTGTGTTCACTATCTATGGAGCGGAGTTACTATCCTTAATCCCCTCTTCCCTATCTCCCCCTTGCCTTTTTTTATTTTTCTCGCCGGCAGATAGTTGACTTGCTTACTCTAACAAGTAAGGAGAATCCATTTCTTTTTTTGTATTGTTTATTATGATTTTTCTGTAGTTCAAGGGCACTCTTCCTAATCCGAGTTTAAGATGGAATAAGACCCAGACGTAGAGTCCCGTCGGCCGGTAAGGGATTTTTTATATTGATTTTTTATTCCCTTCAGTCCTTACCTTTAAGGGATTCTTATCTTTCCCCACGAGGTCTTCAAGCCAGATGGAGTAGTGCATCTCTGTCTTGAAAGCCCGCCCTACAGATAGGAGTTCCTATCTCTACTGCCTATCCAACCCGAAGATTCTTATTCATGGTGGAGTGCTTCGAGTAGGATCCGACCCCATCCCAGCAGTAAAACTCCTTCCTGACCCGGCTCACCTGCCTCTTCAGCTGGAATGCCTTTCTTTTATAGAGGAGGCTACCCGAGGAATCGATCAGTTTGAAGTGGGATGTGGAATGTGATTGGTGATGGATGGTGGTTATGAAAGAAGTTCTGCATCAGATGATGAGCCCGTGCG
>NC_021092.1:212500-252500 GCF_016808095.1 Vigna angularis
CGCTACCCTTTCAGCCCTTTCAATTAAATGTGAATCTTCCCGCGTGAGGGTGATCAGCGTTCTCGTTCACGAAGCCAACCGAGTAGCTCATGGGAAGGAGCATGTGAGGGAGAAGGACCAAACTTCGTCTCTTCGAACGGAGCCCAGGTTTCCTTTTTGATACTATGGAACACCTCCTCATCAACATACGTTTACCGAAGAACCATTCATTTCATGAAAAACCTGCGCTTGTTAGCAGCTGAATCACTCTCTCCTCTCGTAGTGGGCCTCTTTTCTTTCCCCCGCTGGCATGAGGAAAGGGTCCATTCCACTAGCTCTTATTGTTAAAATAAAATTTTGGGTGCGCTTTCCCTTTGAATGAGTAGATCTTCCAGCCCCCGTGCCTACCTTGACTCAATGCTCCTGAAGTCCGAAAAGGAGACTGAGTGGACAGGGGGCAGGGAAGTTCAGTTACAGAAATGGTAGTCGTGGACTGGTACCGCAGTACTGCCTACTTTTGGTAATCCTTATTGTGATCCCTCACTCTGGGCTAAGATAGTCTCTAAAGTGCTAGCGTGACGGGAGAGCAAATAGCAATGAACCTTATCTAAAGTATTAGTTCCCTCCTACCAATAACTTTTTTTTAAGTTATCTATGCGGGGAAAAGGCTACCGATAGGCGGATTGACGCATCTGAGCAGGCAGGGGATACTTAGTGCTTGGAATATGAATGCTATGAGGCTTGGGCGAGAGAGCAGGTCTAGGAGGCCCAGATATTGCATCATGTGAAAGCAGCGAAAAGACCCATAAGAGCTGTAAACAAGTGAGATAGGCACGAAAGGGGATGAGACTTGGTCTGGGGCAATTGCACCGTTCTCTCCCTCCGCACATGACTAATCGAGAACGAACTTCGCAATTAGAATGACTCGACCTTCTCAGGCACTGCGGAATGGTCCCAGAAAGGAGTCGAAGATTCCAGTCCTGTCGAAGGCTAAGTCCCTGGAATCTTCGACAGTAGGGTCAGAATAAACCTAGTTCTCATAGCAGGGAGTAGCGACTGCTTAGTCTGGTAAGCTTGTGCTGCAATTCCTTAATTGACTTGCTCTTGGACTTTGTTCCAGACTGGTAGGCAGCTTGTGTGCGGGGTGAAAGGACGAGAACCTGCTGGCATCGATACCGCCTTTCTTTAGGGACTGACTTCTTCATTAGCTGTCATCACTCTATGGGCTAGCCCGCTTGAGCGAGTTCCTCACGATTGCTCCTTGTGATGCAGGGGACTCCCTATCAAGCCCTCTTGATCAATTTGAGATAATCCCATTGATAAAGGAGAATCTTTCTCTTTTTGCATTCGTTTTCTTAGTAATTTTAACCTTGCTGTTCTACATATACAAGAGGGGGTTCATCAAGCAACATTTCAAATACGTGGAATTGGTAATTGAGTTCAATAGTGATAAGGGTCATAATAGATATTGTTCCCAGTTTTGCGTGTCCCATAAAGGAATAGTTATGGAATTTTCCCAAAAGGAAAAAGAAGGAAGTCCTAAAGGGGAATCTGATATGGAGAAGGATATAAAAAGGATAAGGGAATCCAAAATAAAATGGGTTTGTTGAAATGGAGAAAAGGCAAGAACGATAAAGGCGACGGCGCACGTTTACCTACAAGGCGTATTGGTTCTAACATTTGAATTTCTCTTACATTCCACGTTTCCGAAACGGATCCTATCAAATATTTTACATTTTCTATGATCATCTCTATTTTAGGTATTCGGGGAATCCTCCTTAATAGACGAAATATTCCTATTATGTCAATGCCAATTGAATCAATGTTATTAGCTGTGAATTCGAACTTTTTGGTATTTTCCGTTTCTTCGGATGATATGATGGGTCAATCATTTGCTTCATTGGTTTCAACGGTGGCAGCTGCGGAATCCGCTATTGGGTTAGCCATTTTCGTTATAACTTTCCGAGTCCGAGGGACTATTGCTGTAGAATTTATTAATAGCATTCAAGGTTAAACATGACTCCTAGAGAATTCCCAAAATACGAAGTTCTCTTTTCTCCTTTCGTTCTCTTCTTTCTTTTTGATTTTGACTTGGTTGGCAGGGTCAGGGCCTTTCTCGCTGGGCGAGCGCATCCGATTGATTCTAAAGTCCTTTCCTAAACCACTTCCCGTTCAGTTGCTGAAAGATAGATAGAACCTTTCTAACTAAATGAGATTGAGTTCCACGAATATGCCTAGAAAGATGCTATTTGCTGCTATTCCATCTATTTGTGCATTAAGTTCGAAGAAGATCTCAATCTATAATGAAGAAATGATAGTAGCTCGTTGTTTTATAGGCTTCATCATATTCAGTCGGAAGAGTTTAGGTAATACTTTCAAAGTTACTCTCGACGGGAGAATCCAGGCTATTCAGGAAGAATCGCAGCAATTCCCCAATCCTAACGAAGTAGTTCCTCCGGAATCTAATGAACAACAACGATTACTTAGGATCAGTTTGCGAATTTGTGGCACCGTAGTAGAATCATTACCAATGGCACGCTGTGCGCCTAAGTGCGAAAAGACAGTGCAAGCTTTGTTATGCCGAAACCTAAATGTTAAGTCAGCAACACTTCCAAATGCCACTTCTTCCCGTCGCATCCGTCTTCAGGACGATCTAGGCACAAAGTTTCACTTATTAGTTAGGAGGAGATTTGGCCCCCAGTGTATCTCGAAAGCAGAAAAAATAGAACTCATTCGAGAGAGCTTGGTGGTCTTAAGAATGGTTCGGGTGGGGGGTTCTCTTAAGAATAAATAAGACGAATAGAATCTAATTCATGTTCATGCTAACAGAAGAGCGGATCCAATACACAGACAACTTCTTTCTCAAAAAGTACTTGCTGCACTTCTTTCTCATGAAGCTGCTTTGCAAGAAAGGAGTGAGTTCCCTCCGGGGGTGGGGTTCTGAGAGCCCATGCTTCCTACGCTCCAGCCCTTAGCCCTTCACTCCTTAGCACAAGCACTAAGTAAGCCCGTGAAGGCCTTCAATATCGCACCTACTAGGACTGAAATTTCGTTTTCGAAGAGGACTACTTATTTCTTTTCTGTATGCTAGGGTCGTTCGGGCGGAAAACCGAGTTGCGTACTGGGTGAAGCTTAGTCCTTTGGACCTTTCAATCAATCTCGCAACTTTTTTAGATTAGCTAGGGCCGCCCGCACGCTTTAAGGGTTGTTGAAGGTATTGCACTAAGAAAGACTCCTGCCGTTGCTATGCTAAAGGTCAGATTTTCTTTGAAAGCCGCTCAAGCAATTTCTTTAAAAAAAGAAGAGCAAGACAAGAAAGATAAGGCTCGAAAGCTGCGAATAAAGTCGAGCTGCTCTAATCGAGCTGTGAAATCGGTGTGGTGAGGTATTGGAAGTGTTCAGCGAATTTAGATAAAGACACTAAAAAAGAGCACCGTGCTATACTGGCGGAGCTTCAGCAAAACTAGGTAGGTAGCTTTCGCTAATGAGAGATGGATTTGGGGATTCGATTAGGTCTCCTAATTCATGGAATTCGTTTTATCTTTATTAGTGTCTTTTTAAAGCAGCATTCTCCCTTGACTCGATCTTTCATTGAATTATCGATAGAACGTTGATCAATATTCAGGAAGAGATCGAGGATCACAGCAGGATCCTATCTGATCTTTGTCAACACAGGACTCGAAGCCCCCTGCTCAAACTAAAGGGTAATCCTTCGGAATTGAAAATTCCTATCTTTCGGATTTCTTCTATTAATTATAGTGGAGGGGAGAAGACTCATTTTGAATTCTATTATCTATATAGGGGGGGAGCCATTGTGAAGCCTAGAGAGGCGGAAGCGGCAAATCGCTTCTACCGAGTTCCACAACAGCAGCTTAGCTTAGTAGCTTAACTCTTTCTACTGGCGTGGCGCTGCTGGATGCTTCTGATCAATAGAACAGGAAGAGGAGTAAGCCAAAAAGAAAGACCACCAAAAGTAACGACCACCAAGATACGCATAGTGATTCGATCTTTTGATCACCCATTTTTGGAAAACCATTTTGGGGGGCTTCAGCCTTACACACGGAAGATTGGATTGCCTGAATCACGAGTCTTATATACTGTGTTACGATCACCTCATATTGATAAAAAGTCCAGAGAACAATTTGAAATGGAAATAAAGAAAAAATTTCTGATCATAAAAACAGAAAAGCATGAATTGCGCAAGAAGTTCTTTCGGTTAAAACGCCGTGCGACTCGGAGGACATAAGACTTCTTGGTCAAGCCAAAATGCCGGCAGAATGCTCCTACCCCACCATGCCTGGCCCTTTACCTTACCTTAAGAAAGAAGAAATGGGGGTATGAAGCGTGGGAAAGAATGAAGTGTCTGATACAACAGGTAACCTTAAGGAGTGGCGGCAAAGCTCTTGATTGATCAACGCGAGTGAACTGTGCTTAGACGCTTCGTAAAACCGCACCGATCTACGAGAGGAGCTGATGGATGAGTAGGCTTCCCCTTTCGATTTACGGAATGTGATCTGGGACACGATGGGGGTTTGCGTGCCTCGGTAGGAAAGAGATCACCGGAGTATAGCACAAGATCGCCTTTTTTTTTTCTTGCTGCCATGGGGTCGACCTGTAAACAAGGTAAACCCAATGGGAACCAAAAACGGGAGGGTACCACATTGATTGACATTGGGCAGAAGACGATCCAAAAAGCGAAGGCTCACCCAGCTTAGATCGGCAGTGAGGGATGCTTACCTTCTTCTTAGAGAAAGGGGCAACCTATCTTACTAATAATCAAGGGGGTGGCATCGACTGGGGTTTTACACCCAGTTGGTGTAAGGGATGAATCACCCTTTGCGGTCGGATTGCCAGAAATGGTGCCGACTGTCCATGAGGCGAACAATCGGTAGCGAGATACAGATCCGGAGAGATCTGGGTCTTCTATCTCAACATTTGGTTGTTTAACCTCACTCCACGACACATGGAGTCCTATTTGTTTGGTTTGGTTAACTAGGTGCCCCCCCACGACTGATGCGACATTCAGTCGTTTAGGCGAGTTTTGGTGTTTATTAAGATAAACCAGTTTGTCAAATGAATCCGGTTGGATTCGCAAATGTCTTATACTTGAGTATTTACATTGGAGGGCGGTGATCTGGAAGCCATCCCAGTGGAGGTGAGTCCAATGACTGACTTCTGCATCAGGTACCCCGGATAAGGAAAGACATGAAAATGAATTTTTCCAGGTATTTGTTTGACAAACTGTTGTCTCTTAAGACCATCAAATGGCACAATATTGTGGAAAATATTATTAGTATTCTATATACTAATAATAGCTACCGACGGTCTGACCAAGGAACTCTGTATAGGAGCATACCTCGTAGCCAGGTAATTCAGTGAAACCGACGATCTGGCCCTCTGTTTACTGCTTTCTATCTAAAACAAGCAGCTACTTGCTGTAAGCAAGCGTATGCAGGGGTCAGTCAGTCGCACAGTTTATTACCTGTGGCCAGTGTCTCTGACGACCCTCAGATTAGACCTTCCTTCCATCGCAAAATGATTATGAAGAAGGATCAGAAGGCCGACTTATGGGTTCATATATATCTGTCTTTAGTCTTTGTCGGGCTATTCGCCTGGCGAAACGGATTGACAGATCGATATTGAAATCGATAGTCACCCCTTCCACCGGTCTGCCAAGACAGTCTCAATTAAAAAATGAGATTGTCGCTTTATCTAAAGACCTGATCCTGAGGTACTGTCCTAGTTTTCTCTCAACTCCCTTGTGTCAGGGGGTACGTTGGGAGCCAACTTGGAAAGCGAGACCTTAGTGGAGGCCGTAAAGGTGAAAAGACGCGTGGAGGAATATTCTACCCTACCATCTGCGTCATGAAATCGTTTGGTTTGTACATCAATAGCCATTGTGACTATGATGCAGGGTTTCCTCTATGGTCCCCCTTTATCCGATACCCTTATGACCAAAAGAATGAAGAGATATCTCCATGGTCTACAGAGACCGCTGAGAGTACCATCCACTCTCTTTCGGGTCTAGACACTTCGGTGAGTCTATTGACTCAGGCTCCCCTGGTAGACTATCGCAATCTACCGAGGCTGGCGCTGGTAAGAGACAGATATTCGCCATAGGTCACTTTGTGAATCAAAGGGTCTTGAAGCCTCTTCATGATTTCCTCATGGACACGCTTCGGTCTATCCCAATGGATGGAACTTTTCATAAGCTCCGACCGTTCGTTGGATAGATGAAAAGGTTTAAGTAAGGTTTATTCTTTTGACTTGAAGTCTGCCACCGATAGGTGGCCCCTCAGTCTGAAGACTAACCACCTTATTAGAACTTTCTTTGGTGGTCAGTCTGTTGGAGATTGTTTAGATGCAATCTTCAGCAGATCTATGAAGTACCCTTTCTTCGCTCAGTTCGAGGTGTCGTATTCTTTAGAGTAGGACAACCTCTTGGCTTTCTGTCTTCTTGGCCTCTCTTCACTTTAACACATCACTTAGTGATGTTTTCTTGTGAAGAGAAGGTGTACCCAGGACAGCGCTTGACTAGGTATGCCATTCTTGGAGACGATGTTTGTATCGCCGACGAGAATGTGGCCTCTCTTTATCGCCAGACAGTAAATGATCTAGGTCTCGCAATAAGAAGGGGGGTGAGATAGGCGACAGGTAGCTTGCTTCCAAGCCGGCCCGGCCGCGAGGAAGAGATCTTTGCCGGTGCTGACTTGGATCTCGGGTGACGGAAGAAGGCGCCCAGAAGCGACGAGCAGTCGCGGTCGAAGCTTGGCTCTAGGCGATAGGCTAGCAGTAAGCTTGGCTACAGCGAAGCGCTTACCAAGCGCGAAGGATTCGTTCCTCTCCCAGCAAGAGGATGCGCGCCTTCACTTCAAAGAGCTAACGCGCTTGACTTTCCCAAGGCTTTCTCAGGGGCTCGTTAGCCGTTGTTTGGGTCGAGCTCAAACCTTAGCCACTTGAGCCGTATGCGGGGGAACTCGCACGTGCGGTTCTTAGGGGGGAGAGCTAGTAGGAACCATCCTATCCCAATAGCGAATATTTGGAGCTCAATATGAAATCCTATTTTCTTGCAAGACCCGTTCGGATAAGGGAAAACTCCAGAGATTGCTTCGAAGTAAGATCCTTGCGTTGACCCTTTCCTGAACCAGAACCGGGGGGGAGGGGTTGAGAGGAAAGAAAAGGGGATCCAAATTTACCATAAATCAATAAAGTGAGGGCTTTCCGGACCTTCCCCACCCCTCTTTCCATTCTTCCTTCCCCTCTCACCCCCCCTTTTTCAAGAAAGAAGCCCCGCTCCCTAAGAAGGGGCCCCTCTCTGATAAGGAAGGAAACGAAAGAATCTCCATTTTATGACAAATCCGGTCCGATGGCTGTTCTCCACTAACCACAAGGATATAGGGACTCTATATTTCATCTTCGGTGCCATTGCTGGAGTGATGGGCACATGCTTCTCCGTATTGATTCGTATGGAATTAGCACGACCCGGCGATCAAATTCTTGGTGGGAATCATCAACTTTATAATGTTTTAATAACGGCTCACGCTTTTTTAATGATCTTTTTTATGGTTATGCCGGCGATGATAGGTGGATCTGGTAATTGGTCTGTTCCGATTCTGATAGGTGCACCTGACATGGCATTTCCACGATTAAATAATATTTCATTCTGGTTGTTGCCGCCAAGTCTCTTGCTCCTATTAAGCTCAGCCTTAGTAGAAGTGGGTAGCGGCACTGGGTGGACGGTATATCCGCCCTTAAGTGGTATTACCAGCCATTCTGGAGGAGCAGTTGATTCAGCAATTTCTAGTCTTCATCTATCTGGTGTTTCATCCATTTTAGGTTCTATCAATTTTATAACAACTATCTCCAACATGCGTGGACCTGGAATGACTATGCATAGATCACCCCTATTTGTGTGGTCCGTTCCAGTAACAGCATTCCCACTTTTATTATCACTTCCGGTACTGGCAGGGGCAATAACAATGTTATTAACCGATCGAAACTTTAATACAACCTTTTCTGATCCCGCAGGAGGGGGAGACCCCATCTTATACCAGCATCTCTTTCGGTTCTTCGGTCATCCAGAGGTGTATATTCCCATTCTGCCTGGATCCGGTATCATAAGTCATATCGTTTCGACTTTTTCGGGAAAACCGGTCTTCGGGTATCTAGGCATGGTTTATGCCATGATCAGTATAGGTGTTCTTGGATTTCTTGTTTGGGCTCATCATATGTTTACTGTGGGCTTAGACGTTGATACCCGTGCCTACTTCACCGCAGCTACCATGATCATAGCTGTCCCCACTGGAATTAAAATCTTTAGTTGGATCGCTACCATGTGGGGGGGTTCGATACAATACAAAACACCCATGTTATTTGCTGTAGGGTTCATCTTTTTGTTCACCATAGGAGGACTCACTGGAATAGTCCTGGCAAATTCTGGGCTAGACATTGCTCTACATGATACTTATTATGTGGTTGCACATTTCCATTATGTACTTTCTATGGGAGCCGTTTTTGCTTTATTTGCAGGATTTCACTATTGGGTGGGTAAAATCTTTGGCCGGACATACCCTGAAACTTTAGGTCAAATCCATTTTTGGATCACTTTTTTCGGAGTTAATCTGACCCTCTTTCCCATGCATTTCTTAGGGCTTTCGGGTATGCCACGTCGCATTCCAGATTATCCAGATGCTTACGCTGGATGGAATGCCCTTAGCAGTTTTGGCTCTTATATATCCGTAGTTGGGATTTGTCGTTTCTTCGTGGTCGTAACAATCACTTCAACCAGTGGAAATAACATAACAAGGGCGAACATTCCTTGGGCAGTGGAACAAAATTCAACCACACTGGAATGGCTGGTACAAAGTCCTCCAGCTTTTCATACTTTTGGAGAACTTCCAGCTATCAAGGAGACGAAAAGCTATGTGAAGTAAAAGAATAAAAGGTCGCCGACTGCTACTAAGAACCTAACAGAACTTTTCAAAATGTGGGTTCCAACGAAGAAGAGTTGAGGACCAACTTCGACCTCATTGAAGAGTTAGGAAAGCAAGCTCAGTTCAGAATGGCTACTTACCAACAGAGGATAGCGAGGTACTACAAGGCCAGAGTTCAATTTGGAAATTGGATCGAGCTGAGCCGGAGCTGCTCCTACTTACTATGACTGGACAGCAGTGGACTCTTTCTCAAAGTCTGACCCTGCCACCTATATTTGATTGGATGAAGCAACCATCACTGAAGCAATGGATTTAGTAGCCAGCTCAACTCCATTTAACAGGTTAGTAGCGAAAGGTAAGGCGAGTGGACGAGAAGAAGGAGCAAGCCCTCTTAAGTGAAGGGAAGAGAATCAAGGCTATTTTACTTTACTAGACTAGCTACCGAGCTGACTCAACTCAAGGAAGCCGGAAAGAAAGGGCTTCAAGACAGCTTCGGCAACATAAACTCGAGCTGAGGAATACGGAAGAGAAGCGGATTCAACTCAATCTTAGCCTAAGAGCAGTTCAGAGAAGAGAATCAAAGGTCAACGGCCAATGGAGGATTTCTCCCCCCCCCGGATTCATCTTAAACCGACCGAGATGACATCCAGCACGAGAGCAAGAAAAGGAAATGGTCTCCGTGCAGCTTCAAGTCACGCCACTCTCACATAGAATCATGGTCACATCTGTAGTATATATAGTTTATAGAAGCGGAATGCCAATCGACACTGGTAGCCATCGGGATTGAGTTCAGCTGCTTTTGACGATACTGACGAATGAGTAAACGGAAGAATTAATCAGATGAGCTCCAGTCTGGACTCTCATTGGTCAAACAGGCGCAACGGGCCAAGAGAGAATAAAAGGACACCAGAAGAGAAGAGCAAGAAAAAGAGCTGTATGATAAGAGTCCTTATCCTACCCACCCCATTTTTTTAGTTTATGGGAGTAGCAAGAACAGCTCAATTGAAAAGGTGAGCCGCGTACCAAAGAGCTCGATAAGCTATTCTTTTTTTCAGTCCGGTTGACTCGATAGGAAGAAAAGAGCATCAAGGTTTTTCGAAGGCTTCAAGCCCTGTTTCAGCGGAGAGCATGGATTCCCCTTGCACCTCTCTTCCACAGGCACGTTTCAAGAAGGTGCCTACACTCTAGTGTACAAAGTGGCATAAAGTGATTCTTTTCGGGTTCGGTCAGGAGGGACAAAAGAGAGATGCTTTCTATCAGTCAAAAGCAGATACCGCCCCCCCTCATGCTCCCACGGTCCGCTTACCGAGGAATAGAAAGGGAGGACCGGGGGCCAGAGCAAGTTGGGTTGGGGTATAGAGCCGTAAGCGCGGTGGGGGGGTGACAGAGGACGTGCTCGTACGGTTCAAAGAAGGGTATGATCAACGAGTTTCTTGTTGGGAACTTTCACTCCTCTATATTCGAAATATGCCTTTCTAGGAGCATTACGATCTGCAGCTCAAATGGTCTCTTATGAAGTCTCTATTGGTCTTATTCTTATTGTGCGCCTTGTGGTGAGCGCGTTTGGATCCGCGAAGGCAATCGCTCGGATGTTCCCCTAACCCAACCCGGGAACGGACCGGAGGGAACCGCAGCATGGGGAATGTCCGCGTCTCGTCGCAAGGCTCATTTCTCGTTTTTGGTCATAGGGCGGGCGGATTTATCTGATCAAGGGCCGGGGCACAAGGGTCCTGGTACTATCCAGGTGCGAAGAACCCCGGAGGTGACTGCAATGAGCAGAAATCTCACTCACCGGCCTAAACGACGAGCAAACACTCGAACGTGAGAGCAAGGGATCACCTAACGAATGGACGAGCTCCAAGGAGGGAGGAGGAAGGCAAGAACCATGCTTTCAGAGAAGTGGCGGTCCGAATCTTATCTGAACTGCGATAATAACTGACTAAGCCATGCCATAAGGGTCATTCTCCAAACGGGACGGGGTAAAGCCTTTCGATTTTTGAGTAGGTTGGGTGACAGATCGGCCATAGGAGTACTCCGGGATATAAACCAGGGCAACCAATGTCGAGCATACGACGATGCCGCCCGTTTTCATTTCGTGGAAGTCCCCGGCAGAGGAAAGGGCTGTAGGTGATGGCGCGTTCTGCTTCTTATCTAGAGAGGGGCGCTGAAATCGTTCCTATTGGGTCGTGCGTGGCAGCTGGTATAGATGAATAAAGGCGGGCCGCGGGACCTATTCTCTTCATAGGCGGCAAAGCTGAATAGGAAAGGGGCCGAGCTGACTGATGAGTGCCTTTTTAGCCTTTATAAAAAAAAGGGCTCTCTCATGTGAAGCTAACATGGCTGGCTACATACAAGTATAGCCAAATCAAGATGAGACGTGACGGACGGTAAGAGGCCGCAGCGGGACTATCATAGGAAAGCCCGCCCACGCTAGCTAACATATAAAGAGATTCCCGGATCGGATAGCAAAAGTCTCTATGTGAATCTCCCGACCAGGCCAGGCCGAATCGGGCCACCACTTGGGATGGGAATGGCTCAGCCCATATGCATCATTTGATGAAAGCACTCCAGTCGCTTCCTCGAAGTGGCTTGTCAACCACGCTTTCCCTCCCTCAAAACAATGCTCCTCACCAACCTTAACGGCCGCCTTCCTTGGGTTGGGGCAAGACAGCAATGAGTAGTTCGCTCCAGGACCCCACCCCCTCGAGAGCAGGATGCCGGCCGAGATGGAGCTGGGAGCCAACCTATACTTTCCTGGGGCTTGCCTTGCCCCAACATCTAAATCAAATGCGGGCGCCGAAAAGGAACCAGCCCAGCCTCTTCCAGAAAGCTTTGCTTGGTAGGCGCTGCCTATTCACTTCACTCGGACAATGCTCTAAACACGAAAGTGTGACGCCCCCTTCTCCCATGCTGAGTCACAGGCAGCGCCTCGGAAAGCGCGGACGAGCCACATGCAGGGAAACTTGCACGTGTGGTTCTGGCCGGGGACCCCGGTATACTGTACTAATATGTGTAGGTCCCCGTAATTCGAGTGAGATTGTCATGGCGCAAAAGCAGATATGGTCCGGTATTCCCTTGTTCCCTGTATTGGTTATGTTCTTCATTTCTCGTCTAGCAGAAACTAATCGAGCTCCGTTTGATCTCCCAGAAGCGGAAGCTGAATCAGTTGCAGGCTATAATGTAGAATATGCGCGGGATGCGATCCTTAATAGTCCACTGTTGGCGGAAGCCAATGTCCCGGGGTCCCGGGGACTCATTCTGACTGAAACAAGGGGTGGGTCTTTACCAACTTAAAAATCGAAGATTTGAGTAAGCCAAAAAACGTGAGCGCCCCTACGCGAGCCTTATTGATTGAAAACTCAAGTCAATTTTTTATTCTATCTATATGTATTCTATTAATGCGCTCAAGCATGCGAAGAAAGCAACAAGCGATAAAAGCCCTTTCTATGTTATTAGTCAAGAGCTTTTCTTGCTTGTTTAGTAAAGTCACGCTTTTCATTTTGATAGGAGTAGGTGCTTGCTGGGGCAGGGCACTCTTCATTCTTCATTCGAAACTAATGAATGTCGGGTCGGGGGTTTCTGCCTTGTTATCAAAAAGGGAGTTGGGTAAAGCAAACTCCCTCCTTGGACGAGCACGGGGCTTAGTCAAGTAGAACCGGGTTGCGCTGCTTGATGCTCCGATCGAAAACAAATCAGTGGGGCCATGCCGGTACGACTGAATATGCGTTAAAAAGGTCAATCCCTCCCCTACGACACCAACCAAAAAAAACCGGGCCGAACTTATAACAGCCCGCCCGCTTCCATAGAAAAATATCGTGGCAACGTAGACCTAAGTGGTCATATTGGATCTTTGGGAACCATCACAAGTGCGGCCGGCCTATATTTCAACGAGAATGCCGTGTCGTCCAGCGGAGCCTAGAAGAAGGTGACTCGCGCAGACAGCTGACTCATAGAAAGGAATAGCCAAACCAACCCACCCAGCTGGCTGGTCAATCTCAGAGATCTTATCGGCCGGCAAACCGGAGACGGACGACCACGGTCCCAACCTTATCAGCACCGGAGGTGTACTAATCAATGAACCCCCGAAACCTACTTTCTTTTCTTACAAAATAAACCAAGCCTAACCGGTCACGACATGTTGTTGATATTGATGGAGTTTGAGGGACTTTCGCTGACTAAATCCATCCATAAACCTAGACCCCGGCGACTCTCGTAACCAAAGCGTCAAGACAACAGCCAAAGGTGACCTTTGGATTCTTAAGTAGGTAGGGGGCAAAGAGGAGCACGTAGGAATGCCGACCACTACATAAGCCACTGGTGGCTGAGAGAAAGCGAGCAGCACCTTGTATAGGTTGGGCGGAGCTTGAAGAAGCGAGCCCCTATCAGAGAAAGCCATTGCGCGCTAGCCTAGCTAGCTAGCGTTTTTCAGCTGGCTGTTATGTTAGTTGTAGCGCGCCTTCCCTCCTTCTCTCACTTCGGAAAGATTTCGCAGTCTTTTCTTTGGATGACCTGGTCGAGAGAGTACGATACATCGGTGTAAAAGATGGAGTGGGATCTTTGAGGTTGGTTATAGTAAGGCCTGGCCGGAAAGTGTTCTTGCCTCTATCATTGAAGGAAAGGTTGGTCAACAATTTGGAGAGTTTGCTTCTACACGGAAACGAAGACTTTCGAAAACAAAGATTCAACCGGGAAGAAAAAAGGGGAAAAAGTAAATAAAGTGCGCATATGGCACGAAAAGGAAATCCGATTTCGGTAAGACTCGATCTGAATCGTAGTTCAGATTCAAGTCGGTTCAGTGAGGGCGACCGCGAAAGTCACCGAAAGGGTCAGTCTTTTCCTTCAGTTTGTCCTATATATGTTGAATAAAAAAGCTTGGGAGGACGTTGCAGATGTCCGGGACGGACACGACTTCTTCTAACGCTAGAAGACCACTGGAAGACACCCGGGACCAGAGCATGTCGTGAAAGAAGCACACTGGGCGTGCTTCGACCGTGTCTCCGGGGCACAGTTGAATGTAGATATCATGAACGCGAGGTGCAGGATACCAGGCCGAGAAACCCGGGCAACCACCCCCTATGTGCCGATCGCTAGCGCATCCAGGGCCCCGGCGCCCAGCGGAGCTGGAGAGGCCTAGCCTGATCTGAGAAGTGCTAATTCGGTTCGGATAGACTTAATTCAAGAACGCCGCCGCCCCTGGAATCAATAAGAAAACAAGTGCTAAGTTTCAGATCAGTGAATAAACCGAAACGAAAGAATAAAGAGACCTTTCTCGCTCGGCGCCTAAAGCGCACTATGCTCCGCTTCAACAAATGAGAGTTTTCGGTGGAACCGGTGAACCACGCGAGCTGGTTAGATGCGTGGGACAGAGGGCTCATAGTACCTGCTAGCGCAGCTATGCAGTGGAAGGGAAGGAGCCTAAATCGACCCCCTTCTTTTTCATTTTAAAAAGAAAAAAGCAGTACAAAGAAAAGAGATTAGACTCTCGGATGAGACTAAGCAGCCACCGACCGTTCCGACGCGCCCCTTACCTATTTTTTTTATTAATACCGAAAACCTATCTAAAATGGAGCCTAGTTTAGGCTGTCAAACAAATGAGAAAATGGAAAAGTTTTAATAGAACCACTAGTAGGGATATGGATGGAGTCTCGCTCAGTAAAGAGAGTTGTAGATTCGTAGAAAAGGAGAGGAGCCTTGACTTTCTATGATGTTATTAGTCAAGAAGCGCTAACGCTGCAATCTTTCTAAAGCAAGAAGCGATAAACTTGACTTTGAGAAAGAAGGTGCTTGTTGCCGCTTTCTTTTTTTAGTAAGTAAACTTGTTTTGTTTTATAAGGCGAAAGGTTGCTATTTGAATAATGATTATAGCGTTAGCGCTTTCGTTTTCAATAAGTTTAGGCTTGACTTATTCGAACCGAACGAACGATAGCGGCTTAAAGCTAAGCCTATCACGCACGAGCAGCGTCGCTGCTTGATCGGCGGGGAGAAGCATCTCAAAGTATGGGGCAAAGGATCAAGCGCTTTGACTTTGTCTCCCGGGATTCACCACAGGTTGGGTTTGAGAGCCGTGTGATGGGTGACTATCCAGCACGGTTCGGAGAGCACTTTAAGTCTGCGTAGGTGAATGGAAGCCCCTCTTGAAAGCAAGAAAGAAGCGGCTATTCCCACGGCGGAGTCACCATTGACTCTATTTATTATTATGGTAAATTACTGTATCAAGATGTCAATCTGAGATCTTATTTCGGTTCGATACGTCCACCTGCGAGACTAACCTTTGGCTTTCGTCTCGGTAGGTGTATTCTTATACATTTTCCCAAAAGAACATTCATTCATTTCTTTCTTCCCCGTCGACCACGACGACTGAAACGACGCCAAAAATCCAGACCCGGAAAGGAGAAGGGCCGGTGGTGGGCATTTGGTAAAGTCGGGCCGATCGGGTGTCTTCATTCCAGCGACAATACAGAAGAAGAACGAAACGAAGTGAGAGGCCGGAGGGCAGGGAAAAGAGTCGAGTCGATCAGGCTCGACGACCGGGAGAAGCAAAACGAAATTCGGATTTGGCCGAAAAAGAAGCAACGCTATGGATACCATGACCGATCACCATCGATCAAGAAGAATCTTTCTAAATCACTTCGGGTCAGCGGGGCCTTCAAGCATCCGAAATACGCCGGGGTTGTCAATGACATAGCGTTCCTGATAGAAAATGACGACTCCTTCAGAAAAAGGAAGTTATTTCAGTTCTTTTTCCCCAAGAAGTCCCGCTCCGACGGCCCGACGAGTCATCTATTTAAAAGGACCCTCCCTGCAGTGCGCCCCTCTTTGAATTATTCGGTCATGCAATACTTATTGAATAGAAAGAACCAAATGCATTTCGACCCCGTCGTAGTTCTAAATCATTTCGTGGCACCGGGCGTGGCTGAACCATCAACGATGGGGGGAGCGAAACAGGGAAGAGGCTTAGATAAGAGAATACGTTCTCGCATCGCTTTTTTTGTAGAAAGCTCGACCAGCGAGAAAAAGTGTTTGGCCGAAGCCAAAAAGAGGTTGACCCACTTCATTCGCTTGGCGAATGATCTTCGCTTCGCGGGAACAACAAAAACAACCATCTCGCTCTTTCCTTTCTTCGGTGCTACCTTTTTCTTTCCAAGGGATAGAGTTGGTTTTGATAAGAACCTTTCTGTTGAGGATGCCCGGGAACCACTCCTAGGTCAATTAAGGATCAAATGTTGTAACCTCATGGGTAAGGATAAGGTAATGGAATTGATAGAGAAATTCATAGACCTAGGTAGGATAGGAGAATGGATAAAGGGAATAGAGATGATTATAGAGATCATACTGAGAAACAGAAGAATTCCGTACGGGTACAACTCTTATTTGAACGAAGTGAAAAAAATGCGATCTTTGTTGTCTAATAGAACAAACACGAATACCTTAATTGAGTCGGTCAAGATCAAATCTGTTTATCAAAGTGCTTCTCCGATTGCTCAAGACATTTCTTTTCAACTGAGAAAGAAAACAAGATCATTTCGTTCCATTTTTAGTAGAATAGTTAAGGATATTCCATTAGTAATGAAAAAAGGGGTTGAGGGGATCCGTATATGTTGTTCAGGTCGATCAGAAGGCGCAGAAATAGCTAGAACTGAATGCGGAAAGTATGGAAAAACATCTCATAATGTATTTAACCAGAAAATCGATTATGCTTCTGCGGAAGTATCTACTCGTTACGGAATCTCAGGTGTCAAAGTGTGGATTTCATATAGTAAAAAAAAAAAAGGGGGACGTGCTATATCCGAAACGTACGAAATTTAGTAAATATCGTAAAGGCAGATGTAGTAGGGGTTGCAAACCAGACGGAACAAAACTTGGTTTTGGAAGATATGGCACTCAAAGTTGTAGAGCTGGGCGTCTTTCATATCGAGCCATTGAAGCAGCGCGTCGGGCTATAATCGGACACTTCCATCGTGCTATGAGCGGACAATCCCGAAAAAATGGTAAGATATGGGTCAGAGTTTTCGCAGATATCCCTATTACCGGGAAACCTACAGAAGTAAGAATGGGAAGAGGAAAAGGAAATCCTACGGGTTGGATTGCTCGTGTGTCCACGGGACAAGTCCTATTTGAAATGGATGGTGTGAGTTTGTCAAATGCTCGACAAGCCGCTACATTAGCGGCGCATAAACCATGTTCGTCAACCAAGTTTGTTCAGTAGTCGTAACGTAATTGGTTAGTGGGGAAAAACCAGGCCGGGATTCAAAATATTTAGGCGAAGGGTTTGTTCCTGAACGAGGGAAGTGGAAAGACACTAAGGGAGAGGGATATACTCCTTTTTTTTGAATCGCCGAAATTGTACGACTGTTCCAGGCGTACGACCCGGATACGTGACGGTTTTTTTCAGGTACTCTTTCCTGTGATTGTATTGGATATTAATCTTTATGATCACAAGGTGGTGCTTGGGCAGATCTTCTCTGATTACGTTCGGACGTGACAGGGAAGCCAGGAGGGAGGTCCAGGGACATAGCCGACCTATGCATTCCCCATCCAGCACTTAACCGACGAAAGAGAGGGGAACGCAGCCCCCGCCGCCATATGAGTCGGAGACTATTATAGTTTGACTCTTGTGGTAAATTCCATATGTCTTTTTTTGTTTTGGCGATAATAACTTATGGGAGGGTGAATCCCAGGTTCCACCACAAGAAAGAAGGACAATGGGTAGTTCCCTACGAGGAAGTGCTGCCCAAAAGGGACTACTCTACATCGGCCGGGATTGGACACTAGTCCTTCAAGTCTTCAAAGATCGGATTCAATCGATTATTCGCATTCAACTTGAACAATTCTTGTGACAACAGAAGGAATTCCTTCGTTCCCTTTCTCAAAGGCAATAGGAAGATATCGATTTCGAACAAAAAAAAAGGCAATCTCGAGTACAAGCCAAGGAGAAAGACTGCCAGGCATACCATCGACAGAGTCAGGAAAGGACAGGCAGAAGGCGCGCTAATCAAATCCTCTCTTTCAACTCTATCCCTTCTTGGTCCCAGCTAACCAAGCTCATTCCCAGCTCCCTATGAGCTCAGAGTCGCTAACGCTAAGAGGAAGAAGAGCAACTTCCATCATTCCCAGAGTCACAAGGGAAACCGAACCGTTAAGCCGAGTCCTTTTCTTCCCCACTGCTTCGACTTCATTCATACACTTGTCAGCTCTGTTAGCGAAGGCAAGGTGTGAAACGTTGTCTCCACTGCTCGTGAAACGGAGGAGACTCGGTCAGTATAAGGAATCTTTCTCGAGCTCAGGTACGGGCGACTCAGTCACATGTGCTCGACTGAATATGCAGCTACGGAACTGCTAAATCCCTCGTGAGACTCCAGTTCCGGTCAATCGTGCTTGTCAGCCTTCATCACCACTGCTTTGGCGACCCGGCTGAACGAATGCAGTGACGCGACTTGTGTTTCGAGGGGTTTTCCGCAGTGGAACCTGTCAAGTTCAGTCTATGAATCCACAGTGGGACGTTCTCAATCCAAAGTGGACTTTTGGGGCAAAGCCTAGACCAAAGGTGCCTCATATAATAGCGTAGGGAGACTAATTGGGTAGCGAATCCCATACTCAGCGAAACCAAGCCCCGGGTGGTAGCCTAATCGAAGAAGTTTAGCTTGTGCCCAAGCCCACCTTTTTAGAAAATCTCAACGTGGGATAGAGGGGGTTTAGAACCCTCGCGTTAGGCTTTCGAGTTCCCTGTTTGAGAGAGCTCCTTTACCTGGGCTCTCGACGCTTATAGGCTTGTGGTATAGTTCGTACTCGTATCAAGCTGTGGTCTCCGTCTCTTTCGATTATTAGTAGGTAGGGGCATTCAGTGAGATAGAAACCTATTCCCTTTATGACTTCAAACAAGCTGACCTCCGCATTTGGATTCCTATTAAGGGCAAGAGTGAGACTTGTCTATTCCTACTAAAGGAAAGAGAAGAGTGACTTAGCTACCAGAGCAGAAGGCCAGAAGGAATCCTTTACTTACCTCTAGGAAAGATCTCTTTACTTACGACTCTTGAACTTTAAGGTGGGCGGGAAGGAGATATTCACTTACTTAGAGCCTGTTGGAGCCTTCGGAACCTTTACGTCTATAGGGGCTCCACAGGAGGGAAGAGAGAGATAAAATGAAGACTATTCGCCGAGAGGGAATTCAAGCAACTTATTGACCCAAGGGGGGGAATATAATGTTGTAAGGGCTAAATAGAGTATAGGGGGAAAGGAATAGATTGAACCCCCTATCTATAAAGATTAGAAGTTGGATTCCAAACCTTGCTTTTCTCTAGAATTGATAATCTCTCCTAAATGTTCCTCTCCTCTGATTACAAGCAAGATTTTCTAAGATAAGAATTGGAGGATCTATAGAGCTCGAATTCAAGGCTTGCTATGAGGCCTGCATGCAAGTCTTGAATAGATATTTAATACACTCAAAAATATATATCTTTATAATCTCCTTGCAGCGAGCGCTGTTTTCTCTTTCGACCCTTAGGATTTTCCAGTATAAAGTCTTATTAGAAGAATTCAGTTTCATAGAGCTGAATAGGCAGCTGGAAGTCAACAACAAACATCTGTTTTCTTCGCGGTCGAATCTACGATCCTCGGCCGTCTTTCCCTTCTGACTATGCGAATGAACCTCAGTGCTTTCAATTGTTTGATTTTTTTTCCCAATGTTAGAAAGGAACAACAGAGGAAAAGGCTGCCCAGCCAACGAAATTGACTGAAATACATTCTTTATTGGGGGACTATGCCCTCGGGAGAAAGACGTTCTGATTGCCTCTCAATGTAATTCCTCTTCGGGGGATATTTCTTTCTTTTATAAGAATGCAATTTCAATAGAATAATTTAGCCAGATTCAGAATCAACATTAGAGAACCAGATCTTATGGATTATCCCCCCTTTCTCTAATAGAATAATAAGGTAAGCTCGTTGAATCCTCAGAACTAAAAAAAAAGAGTTTGAACTCTCTTCGTCTTCTTCTTTGTCCCCATTTCCAGCTTCCTCTCCTTCATGTGTCCCCCCCTTTAAGGCTGATCAATTTCCATCCCCTTGACTTTCCTCCTCCTCATCAGAAATGACTGTTATTGGTGTCGTAAGGCGACGCGATCCCGGTGTCTCGTCACTTTGACCCCCCCGTTCTCCTCTCTCGTTCTTCATGGCCTAAAAATAAATAGAATCTCTATATCAATAAATGGAAGAGAAAGCATATCAAGCCCGATGTTGGGATGGAAGGCTTCTATTATTGACTTCACCCGTTGTTGTCTCGGGATCTTGAGTCCTTTCCTCTCCTTGATTTGTATTAGTAGGGCGTTCTTCATCTAAAGGCTCTTCATATCATGAAGTTGTCCAAGTAAAACTCTTCTTCTTGCGGGAGAAGGTTCTGGGAAGCTCGTCAGGTGCTGGCGTAAGTAGTAACTCCTAGCGTTGCTAAAGCTTTCTAAGGCCTATTATCGTTATTCAAACGGTATCACAGATAATCTTTACGTTCTTCTGGCAAGGGTTTGAAGAGGGGTTTGATAGCTAGGAAAGTAAAGTCAGGGAGGAAGGCGCTGTACTATTGGGCAAGTAGCGGTTGTAGTCTCGGCTTTATTGTAGCTTTGGGGATTTTTTAATGCTACTTTAGGATTTAAAAAAAGGCTTCAAGCTCAAGTGCAAGCTGAGTCAACTTGTTCAGCTTTACTGCAAGTCTAAAGAAAGGGAAGGGGCAAAGTCCACTCGCTATTAGCTCGCAACAATCTCTTCACTCGCATAGTAAACTGCGCTCGCCCTAGTCAAATCCAGATCTTGTTCCTTTGCGAGCGGAAGTCAGAACGAATACAAAAACTCCTTTCTTTTACGCCTTATTAGTTATGAAAGCGGATCGCTTTGTTTCTAATGAAAAGGAAAGAGAAGGCGGCTGTAGAGATAGAGTCTTTACGGGCCGGTAGGGCAAGTGAAACATTCTATCTTTGTCAGGCTTAAGGTAAAGGGCATGAGAGAAAGTTCTTGTTTCCGGGCATATCGATGGGAATAAGAGCAGGCGGTAAGTGAGGCAATTCCTTCCGGTAGTGGATGCTGGTGAATCAGAGTCCAAAATCGATCTTTTCGGAAGCGAAGTCGTAACTTATACCGTGAGAAAGGTATGAAGTAACTCGACTGATAAGGATAGGAGCGAACGCCCTTATGGATAAATAGATAGAACCGTTCTTTCTTTGCGGTTACGGTAAGCAAGTCTATTAGTACACAACACTCGTTTATAAAAGGCGAATAACTGACTTTACTGATGAGCGTGAGAGCGATGCGCTTTGTTTTTTGGTTTTTAACTTCTAAGAGCTTTGAAGTCGGAATGAAAAGCTAGTGCGTTAAGCAAGCTTGTTTGTTGTAAGGCTATCGGATTAGAGAATTCCCTATTTATTTCTCGCCCTACTTCTAAGGATAGATAGTTTAGGGAAAGCAAGTGCTGTGATGAGATCTGTCTTTCGGCTTGGTCGAGGACACCATTACCTTGTTGCTCGCATCGTGATCGATGTAGATTCTTCCTGTCCAGAGCCCGCCCCGACCAGTCTTAACTGAAAAGCTTTCAGACCCCTGTGTGAGCTAGTTATACTAGCAACTTGCTGTGTCATGTCCGTTCTCGTTACACATATGATATGGTACCTATTTATCCTGAGATCTCTTTTGCTACTTGTGCAATCACCTCTCACGAGGTTGAAGCTGAGCCAAAATCTGTCCCACTAACCTGGCCAATCTCTCGGGTGAAATGTCTGGGGTGACATGTGCATTCCGAAAGATTTCCATCATTTGTTCTCGGTGGTGCTCTGAAGTTAAAAGAAGACCTTCCGCCTACCTCGAAAGGATGCTTTTCTTGAGCTTGTTTTTGTCCCCAAGGTCAAAAAAATGGGTTCAAAAAGAGCTGCTGCTTCTGCTTCACCTTGCTTGGGGTTGGCTCCTCAATGCGGACTGGAACTTATCTACTTCAATAGTTCGCTAACCACTCGGAGCAGTTTTGCAGTTAAGGATATCAGCTAGTTGGTTGTTTGGCTCCTCGATCCGGACTGGAATAGATGGCTATTCGATTAGGACTTTCAGTAGCTTTTGGGGACCAAAGAGCAGGGGTAAAGCCCAATGGGCTCATTGCTAGTGAATGGAGGAAGGCTAGTTTGAGTTTGGTTGGTGGAGATGGATCCCGGGGAACTAATGTGCCATTAATCCCATCCCTGGAACTCCATCTGAGTGGTTCCCCTCACCTCAATAAGGACGAAAAGTAGCATAAGCGGATGAAAGAGTGGACCTTTCAATTACATCGAACCTTGTTGGCCGATAACTCGATGGTATCCGCTCATGGATGGTAGTTTACTGATTGGAGTCAGTTTCAGCCTTTCTAGTAGTTGGAGTTTGTGGAACAAGTTGTAGAGATCCCATCGTTTCTAGTACTTGTGGAGAATCCACACCAGTAAGAAATAGCTTTAGTTGTTGTTGGAAGTGACCTAGACATATTTCTATTAAGAGGTCCTTGCCCTTTTCTTCCGCTAGGTAAGTTGGGAAGTCCTTAACTTAATAAGGCAGGGGAAGTCGAGTCCCTTATCTTCGACAAGCCTCGATCTGCGCTTTCGCTTTAAAGAAAGAATCGCTGAAGACATATTCTTTTTTTCGGTTGAGTAAGGGCTACTTCACTCCTCTCCCTCTGGTCGAGCTGCTCCGCTCCTCTTCTTTAGCTTCTTCTGTAATACCTATAGTGAATAGCTCTAGCGGCTGCTTTTTGAGATACTAATTATATTGGGTGGGTTCATCTACGACCAACCTCAAGCGGAAGTAGTTCGGAGCGTCTCTTTCTGTGCTGTTATGATTCCATGATCTTCTCTGAGGTAGACCTGCTTATCTACTCCAAAAGTTCGCCTTCAGCTCACCTTGGATACTCCTCCAACCCTTGGTCAAACGCTTGAAGATAGTCCTATCCACACGAGCTATTGTCCTTTGATGCTGGATGCGCTGGTGTAGATTTCTTTCTTTTATGTAATTGTAATAGAATAGTAATAGAATAATATAAGTAGTGCTAAAGTCGATGCGCTAAATGAGAGTTCGAGGTGGGATGAGTAAATTAGCTCGAATTGATTAGTGCATCTGCTTCTATTTTCGTAGTGAATCATAGCGACTCGTCCCGTGTCAATAAGGTCTGAGGAAGGAAGGCTATGAGCCAGGATTTAAGCGCTTTGACCACTGCTCATGGTCCGAGGGAAGTGGAATGGCTTGGTACGCGCCTGCTTTTGAGAGCCTTTCTGCTGGTTCCCTGAGGAGGCCCCCTTTTTCTTTTCTTCGTTAGCATTTTCAAAAGGCTCAAACCAAATGGTCAAAGGCTGGGAGTATTGATGGGAATACCGGGGGTTCGTCATTAGTAGTGGGGAAGCCGTCCAATTAACCATGTAGACAGATTTGTAGGTACGGCACGTAGTCTGGGGTACGGATTTACTTACTATTCGAAGTGGATGACTACCTAGATTCAAATGAGGATTCAATCTTTTGTGATAGTTATCATGGGTTGAATTGAAAAGGGTCTCTTTGAAGATCCTGGTATGTCCACGCGAGCACATTTTTTGACTATTCTCTTGGCTTGTTCAAGAAGTTCTCTCCTCCAACCTGCGCCTATCGCAAGGACCTGCGGTGCTTCCTCGGTGCCGAGAATTGTCTGTATTCTTTCTTGCTTTTTTTTACAGGCTCATCGCCTGCCTCTTTGGTGTGAGCCGAAGTGAAAACTAACTCCCCTTCGACTAGTTCCTTAAAATGCTTCGGGACTTTCGCTTCATTTTCTTTTTTTTTGTGCCTCGTCTCTCCCCTTCCTTTACCTTTAGGCATTACTACCCTGCTGTGCTCGTAATCAGCTGAAACCATATACAATTGGAATTTAATTAGAAGGCTTTCGAAGCCATACTTTTCAACAAACTGGGCGCTTTGCCTTCGTCGCCCATTTGCGTAGGCAGCCTCTGGTCCTTACTTCGATCTACCGCCTCTTCCTTAGTCTTTGATTGATCAGGCCTCTCCGTCTTATCCTATCACGGGCGAAGAAAGAAGTCCATTCCGGTCCAACTAGGTGGGCCGTGTAAAAGTATATCGTAAGTATAAATGAACTTCTCTACCTGCTCGAGCATTCGGATACTTGATCTGCACAATCAAAAAAAAGGACTACCTTTTTTTTGTTTATCATAGGAAGACCGTCTTCTGCTATCCTCACCTCTTAGATACTGCTTGCCTTAATGCGCGATTTGTCTTACACCTATCACGGCTTATCGCTACCATGAATACCCAACCACGCTGACTTGCTTTTTCTTGCTTACCTCCCATTAGCCATTAGCTAGAAGTCATCTCCGTCCTGCAGCTTTACCCCCATGCAAGAGTGCATCAGGTTCATTTTCTTTTGGTCGGGAGTGAAGTGCCAACTTACTATGTTGAGCCTTGCCTCTAGCCTTTAAGAGAATAGAGTAGGTAGAAAAGGGATGACTAGAGGCTCAAATCAAGCACCAAAGAATGCCCCAAAAAGAGCCGACTAGCAGGTCTTTGCCATTAAGACAAGCAGTAGCATTCACAGAGGATTATGATTGGGGGAGAAGGACGGAGGTCAATTCATTCTTTCGAGTCCTTTTCAGCGATTCCATTCTTTCCAATATACTAGTGAAGTCTTTATCACTGACTCAATAAGCACTCTAAAGGGAAAGTCTGCTTGGCTAACCTCACTTATTCTGCTTCGGATTAGGTCCCTATCTGTACAACAAGTGTGCACACTTCAATCAAAGAAGGCTTGGGAATTCGCAGGAGGATCGTAGGGATGAATGACTGTGGAATGAATATGATATCGAGAGATTTAAGTACGCTAAGTGAAGTGGTCAATCTAGGCTTGACTCTTTGTGTTCTCACTCAATCATTAATAAAAAAGATGGAGATTTCTCTGGTATACAATCGAAAAGCAAAGTGCTTGAACTTAACCAAAGTAGGTGGAGAGGATTGACTTGCTTTTCAGCTGGAATGGTCCTTGGACGCTTCTGGGAATGAAAGGGTATAAACATACGAATAAGCTGAATCCGCATTAGCAGACACTGGGGAATCCCCAACTAGAGAATGAGCTCTTTCATCCGTCGAAGGAGAAGTCTCATCCGAAGCATTACGAGATCAAAAGAAAAGAAAGAACTAAACTTGTTCAAGTCAGTCTAGTCAACTCCCCTCACTCTATCGAGTCAGTAATCCATTCCCTTCGAATCTAAGGCTCAATGATGGATCCGGGCGCTTTCCAGAGGCGAAGACTGAAACTGATATCACCTGGCTCCGGGTGGACCATACTCCACCTTTCGTCCAGTGGGTAGCTCCTGCCCCTAGCTCAGACTTCTACTTAAAAAAAAAGGTGGTTGGACCTATGCCTACTATGTCTGTGAGGAAGTTGGGCTTCTACATCTTGATTAACCGGGTGACTCGTGGGATGAAATAAGAGTTCATTCTGGATAGCATGGCCTGGGCTGGGGATCTGGGATCTATTCTAAGTCTCCTAGTGGTGGGATGGTCAAGGGCAATGTCCGGTTCTGGCCAAGAGATGTCTTTGCTCCGTCCCCCTTCTTGTTGGTTGGCACAAGCCCTTGTAGTAGTCAGTCTTTCCTCCCCGACGGTCTACACCAGGTATGAACTCGATTGAAACGGGGATCAGAGCAAAAAAGGCCCTTTTCCTTTTCTACTATGCTTTGAGCCGCTTCCAGGAATGGTAAGACTTGCCTTTGCCCTTACTCTATTAAGAAGTAAATTCCCTGGTGTTCACTCTAGTTCCTAACTCATTGACGCTGTAGGCATAGAGCTATTGGAATGCTTTCATAGGCTAGGGGGGGGATAACTCTGAATTAAGTAACTAAGCCCCAAGGCTAGCGAAGGGAAAGGAAGTTACATTAGGGCAACAACTCCTGACTCGAGGGTGAGAATAGGAATCGAATAGATTGAATCAGAAATGCACTTAGAGAGAGGCTGAATAACCTGAAGAAGGGCTACCAAACGTTAGCAAGGCAAGGTTCGGAGCGAAGAAAAGAAGGAAGCAGTCCTTCCGCTGCACGAGCATCGACAAAGAGAGAGTTTAGATCAATTAGCCAATCCAATCACCAGAAAGAGCGAAAGGGAGATGAGAAGGAAAATAAAAGAAATATAAAAGCACTAAGAATCCCAATCCCAACTGACCCAGATAGCATATAGTGAAGTAGATGCTGAATTCTTTCCAATCAATATCTCCCCTAGAGGTGTATGCATTCAGTAAAGATGAAGTAAGCATGTCCCTTCTTTGGCAAAGGCTACTCGCTCGCGGTAGACTTTGCTAGCTTTATTGCTGGCTCTAAGCCTACCTCCTTTACTACATCCGGATAACCGCCTGCCTGTCTTTACAGAAGAAGCAGTGCAGTAAGCGTCTCCGGACATAGAAAGTAGGCAATCACTTTCACTTCGTTAGCGGTGTAGGTTTCAGTCGTAGTTTCTGGTATCGACACAGACAGTGGGAAATCTCTATACGATTGAAGTAAGTGTGCAAGACAAAGTCTAGTTTTGACTTTGAGTTCCTCTTTTAATAAAAGAACATAAAATCAGCATTCCACAGTCGTAGGTACTCAATTCAATTGGATTGAACTGCTTGAGCTGGAGCTTTGGACTCGACGAGGGGGTGCTTGCCCTATTGAGAGTCTCTTCCATTCTCTCTTCACCAGACAGATAGACAAATAGGCAATCCGATTGAGAGATTATGGCTTCCTCACTATCAGCAAGCTCCCCCAGGCGATGAATTCCGACTTCTTCGCTTTGTAGCCATACCGTATAGAGTGAACTATTCCTTCCTTTGAATTGTTTGGGAGTAGCTATATTCATTCAAGCAAGATAGCTGCGGATTCTGTTCATAGAGAGCCCCATTCCTCACTCACAAGCTCTTTCTCAGCCCCAGGTTGAACCTAACGAGTGCATTCAGTTTCATGTCCAAAATAAGTTGAAATTGAAAGGACGTACAATCGGCGAGAAATTAAGTTCCTTTACTTAGGGCTTGAAGCCCTTCTTGCCCTAAGTCTAATCCCTAATCATGCGCAACACATGGACTTTAAGTCCTGCTTTCAGGATTGGATGCTCTTTTGAGACAGCTTTCAATAGAACATAGAGCTCTGCCCTTCTGGCTGTCCTAACGAGTTCACTGCCTTAATCCCTTAAACGGAACAGTGAATCGTAGAGCAGGAGGAATTCTTTCTGTCCGCTAGTCAGGAATGGAATCGGACGCTACGAATACGAATTCTTGAATGGGGGGGATTTTCGATATTAGACAAATAGGGCACTAGAACGCTATTCTTCCTCCTTCCCCGCTTAGGCCTTACTTAGGGGCTTAAGACATTAGTAAGACTTCCGCAAGGTAGCAAAAGAAGGAGCAGCAGTGGAAATCACAGTAGTTGTAGCAAAATCATTGGCACGCTAGGCCCCTTCTCTAATCTAAGAGAAAATAGGGTAGGCAGGCTACTTGAATGGACATCTGAGATGGCATCAAGCCGAGCACTAAACAGATCTGGGCTGCTAGTAAGGAGGGCAGTGAAGCCTTCTAGCATAAGTGATGCCTTCCCAAGGTCTGGTCTCTTCGGGACCCTTAAACTCGAGGGTTGGATAAGCAAACCTGGCCAAAGAATCACTATTTCGATTGAAGCTCTGCCGCGGTGACCCAATTCTCATATACAGATAAGCGATAATGCCCTTTCTGACACGGCTGCGTCCTCACGAATGCCAAACTTCGTAGCTCAGCTCATCTGGGATGACCAAGCTCCAGGGAGGTTTTCTTGATGACATGGCGGGCTCCAAGCTACACCCTTCTCTGCTACCAAATCATAGATCTTCCAGAGAAGACAAAAGCGAATAGACCGTTCCCTCCCCTCCCTGGAGCTATAGCTACCCCTAACCCTTAGCCGGCCGGCTGTTCGAAAGCCAGACTAACAAGTGGAGGAGGGAGTTCCAAAGCAACAGTGACTCATGCAGTAGACAAAGTAATTTCGACTCAAAGATAAAGGAAATCCCATTGAGTAGTTCCCTATTTTTTATATCATAAAAATGAAATAAAAAAGGCTTCTTTTGTCAGTTAGGTTAGGTGCGGAAGCCCAGTATGGGGGTTGTGTACAGTGGATGTTGTGGGTAGGGGGGTACCATCTTGGTTCAAGTGAATGCATCTGAGTTAGCAAGCAGGTCGGGTACAAGAGAAAAAGAATGTGATCTTCAGGTTCTGAGTGAGCTAGGCAGTCATTCTCCTACTCCTTTCAATGTCTGCTCCTCTTATGGAAAATAGGAAGTCGGACTTAGAATCTGCTTATTCAATCTCTTGTCCAGGGTAAAATATCACTCCACCAGGGCTGTTGGCTTTCGCGAAGCAAGAAGGATTTCTAAATGCGCTACGCTAATCATCACCATTGAGTGCTGGAGCAAGAATTCTATTAAAAGGGGAGTTATACTTTCTAAAAAGCCACTGAAATCGAGTACATCGAGATCTTCGGATTTTCGGTCTACAGGTCGCGCATCAGTCCCATATGTTCCCATCGATACAAGATTCGGAAATGATTTGTTGCAATCTTTGCTTTGACTGTGGAAGGGGAAGGAGATCATGTCACTTTTTTTGAAGGGGGAAACAAAAAATACCTAGACAGCGAAAGTCAAAGCTAGTTCCTCTTCCAATATACTACCGCTACCTTAATCCTATAAAATCTTTCTCTTTATCCTTTGAATTACTCATATATATCCTATTAATTTCATTTCGCACCGGAAACGATTCTAGGAGAAGTTCGAATCCGTTCCGTTCGGATATTGATCGGTCTTGGTTTGACATGGTTTACGCGTTACTGGTTCCCGGAAGAGTTAATATCTCCATTAGCTAAACCCTTTCTTACCCTGTCTTTGGACTCGTATTTTGTTTGTACACAATCAACGGAGGCCTCCCCGACATATGTTGCAACGTCTTCAATAGCATGTTCTTACTTCGTCTTTCCCTTAATAAGTCATCAAATTTGGTGCTTTTTGATCCCCAGTTGCTATGGGGAACAAAGGAGGAAATACAATCGATTCCTCTATTTAAGTGGTTCTCGCTTCTCCTTGTTACTGTTCCTAACTCTTCCCCGGGTAGTTCCCAATGTTTGGTACTTTCTATACTTCGTGGGTGCAACATCAACAAATTCGCTCATGATCAAGTTACAACCTAAGATCTATGATCATATTATGCTAACTGTTCGTATTTCGTTCATTCCATCGGTATGCTCTCAGGTACCTGTAATTGTGATCTGTTTGCCAGAACCAAGGGGTCTTTCTGTGGAAACCCTCACGAACAATCGTCGTTTTTTGATGGTTTTTCCGCTCCTCACAGCTGCTCTTTCCACACCTCCGGATATCTGGTGCCAAATCGTCGCCCGTTTCCTTATTTCTTCGATAATAGAGTTGACTATCTTTGTGGCATCGATTGTACAAGTTCGCGAAGAGGCTGGACGAGTAGAATGAGGGAAAGCGGCTCGATTGACAAAAAATAAGAGTAGCCCCCGCAAAGTAACTATGAATTCCCGAGCAATTCTCAACCAACATATGCGATTCATTCCCGTATTCTAGTACAAATAATACTTATCAATCAAGCAGTTAGGAAGTCCTAGACTTTAAGCCAGCCGTCCATGCCTGTTGAAAGTTCCTTGCCTCTTGTGCCGTGCGTGAGCTGTGCCCGCTTTTCCCTTGAAAGGCATCCGGGGAGGACGTCAACCGGCTAGTGCAATAATTCAGGCTCGACTGAGTTGTTTCGCCCGGAACTCCATCCATCCTGGGAAAGTTGACTAAAACAGTAGTTTCGAGCGCTGCTATAAAATCAGTGTCTTTTGTTCCTGGGAGTCAAGTTGCTAAAGCTTCGATTCTTATTCTTTCCTTTGCCTGATGTGTATCGCCTGTTTTTCTGTGCTGTGTCAGTGTGGTTCATTCGTGAATCATATCCCAATCCTTCTATCAGTTAAAAGATCGAAGCTTGCTTTGAAATCAAAAGGAATCGGGCAATCGAGATGAGTCCTGGTGAACCTCGAGAATTGCATTGCATAAGAAAGGTATCTTCTTTCCTGCTCTGCGAATAAGCCAGTACGCGAGGACATCCTATCATCCTTGCCTTTCATCCTAGTATGAGTCCTGGCCTAATCAAAGTCAAAAGGACTCTCGTTGATTTTCCTTAAAAAAGCCATCGATTCCACTTATTTCTGCCACTGGCTTGCTCTCTTCGGTCTGCCGTCAGTCTTCGATCGGTCTATCGAGAGTAAAAAAGGTCTATCCTATATAAACGAATGGCTCTTCCACCCGTCCTTCTAAGGAGCTTATTGTTTAGCAGTTCTATCACTGGGAACTACATATAGTAAGGCTTCTATAGGTCCGAAGATCCAATCAAATTACATTTTGCGCTTAGCACGCGGAGAGAGTTGTTTTGCCGATCCGTCTTTTGTTTGTTTTGAGATCTTTCTTCGTTAGATTAGATCTGGCTTTCAGGATTTGCTAAATGATATACATTATGGATAGAGATGAATGCTTTGTTTGATCAATTGATGTAGGTTCTGAATCCAAATCAGATCGGTCAAGGCGGGGCATCATGAAGAGAGATTCTATTGTTGGCTACCTATCGCCCCCCGTTTGTTAGGAATCCTCAGTGGCGAGCCCCGACTTGCTTAGCCCTCAGAGGCCAACCCGCTCTCCGGCGAGGATGCCCTACTGAGTCCTTCCTCGTATCTTTCTATCTTGACTAGTTAGTTCAGCTTCTCACTCCGCTCTGCCGTCACTTACTTTCTATCTCTTAGGCCGTGGTCTGTCTTCCCTTTCCATGCTCGTACAACCAAGGGATCCCCGAGGCATCTTTCCCGCTCAGCCCCTTCCTCTTTCGGGCCTATGATTGAGGTGCCTACGAATTTCCCTTCTTCTGCGAGTTGCACAATCACTTCTTTCCCTTTTGCCTCTTTCTTTCGTGAGTCTGATGACACCTTGATGAGGATAATCAAGAGAATAAAAGGGAGATATCAATTGCATTCAAGGTAGCATTCTCGGTCATCATTACGGCTTGGCCGATGTGAATGGAAATGCACTCTCTCATCTTAGGCAAAGGTTATCGAAAAAGAGAACAGAAATTAGAAGAAGAGCAAAGAAAGATGTCAGGCCATACTTCTGACTTGACGAGTAGAACTTCTTAGATTAGTTACCCGGGATCTGAAAGAAGCTTAATTTCTTTGCGCACCGAGATAACTGTATTCTTACTGCTAGCAATCAAAGGAAGAATGAAGATCGAGGAACCTTGTCTTCATCCCAGTGCTATTCATCCCGAGATATGCCTTGAGAGGGTGTTGAAAGATGAAGTTTCACTGGTCTGGTCACATACGAGATTTCCTGCTCACTCTTTTCAAAAAAAAGTCGTCGTTTATATTCTATTATAAAGGACTTAGTCTGAAACGTTGTATGAGTGTATCATCTTTTTGTTTGAAAAGTTCTGTTAGGTTCTTAGTAGTAGCACGCAATCAAACTCCTGCGCTAACGAGCAAGGCTCTATCTTCTCCTTTACAGTCGAGATTCATTCCTCGGTTGACTAACAGTGATGAATCTTATATTCATGAAGGGGCCGATAGTAGTACACTGTGTGGGACGGGCCCTTACTAGAGAGTCACATTTCGGTCCATTCTTTTGAGTTCCGCCTCCCGCGGTAGACTCCTTTCTATTTTGGATTCAGCATAGGAAGGGCTTTGGAGCCCTTTTTCTTGCAAATCCCGCAGGATCCAGAAGGAACCCCATACTTCTTTTCAAAGGATTGGACCACCTCCTCGCCCCTGAAAGGCCCCAACTTGCGCATCCCCTCCTGTTGACAGTAGTAGTGCAGACCCTGCTTAGACATGCCTTGATGCGAGGCTGGTCCACGGCATTCGATTCAAGAAAGTAAAATCTTTCTTTATAGTGAATAGATTATTGTAATAAAAGCAGAACTGCTAGCTACCTACGGAGAAGAAGTGAGAGGTGCCGAAACTACTGCCGCATACAAAATGAACAACAACCCGGGAAGAGGAGATTTTACCTGAACTCTGTCTCTCTTCCACTCCTTAAGGGCAATAGCGACCCCGTATAGAATAGACGTGCCAACGAACGGGCGATTCTTCTTCAACTATAAATCGAATATGAAAAGGGCGAACTTACTGAAGAATCGGTGACTAAAGCGCTTTTCTGGTAACATATTACTCCTCATTAAGTGGCTGCACACACCGACGGGTGCCCCATTTACCCAGAGTAATGAGACTATGTATAGGTATAGCGGTCACTTGACCGCCTATTAATGAGATAGCTTCAAATCCAAGACTTACCTGTCTCCCCTACCCCTCTGAGATTCATCTTGATTGGATTTGTCTTTCTCGGAACCTTCCCTTACCTTTTATTCTCTAAAAATATTTCGTCGTATTAGTGCAAGGGGGCCTTCTTTCTTTAAGTTGTAATGGCACAAGAGGACGATTCTAGGCTTCAGATAAGCAAACAAACCTGTGCTCCCTTTTTCCAGTTGTAGCAACTCAAGTCCGTAAGCGGGTTCAACTTCAAATCCAAGGTTTTCTCGAATCAATAAAAAGAGAATAATAAGGTCAAATCTGGCTATTCCACCTGGCTTAAGGTATATACTGAAGATATGATCAATCAGTCCAATGGGCACCTGAAGGCCCGGTATAACTTCCTTACTTTCCCAAGTAAGCATCTACGCTCCAGACTCGTTAGAGGTTTTGCTACTAAACTCACATAAGTCTAAGAGGAAACAGAGACTACCCGAAGGAGAAGGGAGCCCGCTATAGCTTCATCACCCGCTGCCACTTAAGACTCATCTGATGTCTCCTAACGCTAACATAGGATCTTTTCCAAACAAAACAAAATAGGCTGTTTCTGCCAAATAGTCTTATGTTGCGGAGGATGGGATGTTCTCGGACTGAGGTCACAAAGGAGAACCTTACATAACTCGAGAATCCCTGTCAGTCAGATAGATCTTTCTTCAGAACATCTTATCTAAGCGTCTAGTGTCATGGTTTGATCAATCTATCGAATTCAAAGAACAAGGGAGAACCTCTAGTAGAATAGAATATTATGCCATCGCTTAATCAAGCGCTACTGCTTCATTGACTTGTGCCGTCTGAGTCAGAAAATGTGGTCTTTTATGCAGCGGAATCCTCTTACTACGCTCCTGAGCCTAGGAAAGAAAAATACCATTTGCCTAATACGTACTACTGTACTGCAGATGATTTAGCAGCCCTTATTCCTCCACCAGCTTCTTCTTGGCATCAAGCCAGCCCTTATTCCTTGCATCAACAGGCAATCCCTCATAAAAGAAAGGCTACTTACTTGGCTGATTCAACAAGGGAAAAAAGGCATCCATTCAAACTGCTCCCATTCCTATGTTGACACCAAGAGAAAGAAAGCAAGCCTGGAGCCTTCCTCTCTATCCATTCCTTTTTCATAATCATAAAGGAAGGAAATGCTTAGCTTACTAAACCAGCAACAGCGGAGTAAGCTCCCATATCCGTGAAGGACTGCTTTCCAGCAGAGTCAAACTAATCGTTGCTGAGCTTGCCGTTAAAGAGTAAGATGCTGATTCTATAGCAGCTCCGATTCCTTCACCGAGAACGAGAAGGAAGTCTTATATTACGAACAAGCGCTAAATAAGGGGGTGGGATCTCTTACTGTATTTAGGATTTATTTGAGCATCCTTATTAGTTTAGTCCAAACTAAACTGGAGTGAAAACGATCTGTAGGGAAGAAGAAGGGCTACTAGTGAAGATGCCGAGAATGGCCGGAGATGACCGGTCTTAGTTAGAATCTGTTGCAAATGCATGTGAGGGAGGGAATGATTGCATTTGAGTCTGAGTCAGGGAAGGAAGGCTATGCCATGGCATGGAACTTCTTTGTACGAGTCTCTAAAGGCTTTGAAAGAAGAAGCAGCTACCCTTTCTCACTCTTCCCCGAACATCCAATCTCTTGATACGAATTGGAGACTATACAAGAGAGGGCCGATCGACAGGAGCGAGGAGCTAGCCGCCTGACTCCCTTTGGATAGGGCTTGGGATTGACAAATAAAAGGCCCAAGAACGAGCCAAAGATCAGCTCTTTTCACAAGCCGGAATGAAGATTAAGCTTACAACGAGACGAGAAATAAAAAGTCCATCTTCTAGACTCTTCAATTCACTTCTTCCTTGAGTAAGGAATTGTTTTCACCTTGCCTTTAGTAAGCCACAAATGTATTTACCACCAAACGCTCTGCTGGATGACCATTCTCGTGACCCACAAAGAAAGTGAGGTGCTTCCCATGCCCAATCTCTCCCCTGTGAACCATTTGAGCATTTTCCCCTGCTTATTTTAGGGCAAAGCAGTCCGAGATACCTGGTACCTTTCTTTGTTGATTCAGTTCCCGACTGATATCTCCTTGACAAGTAACCAACCAGACTGATCTATAACCTTATTATATTAGCCGCATCTATTTTTTTCAACAAAATCCCTTTTGCAACCCCGCGGGATACAAGACATTTCTCCAAAAGGATCTGGTTTTATAGTAATAAGAAGAGTAGAAGAACCACAGCGTGCTGCTGACGCTGCTGCCTCACAACCGGCACCTATTACTGTTGCATCAGCAAAAGGTAGGACGGGCCATACGCACTTTGTGCCCTAGTTTATCTCTCCGTTGTTACGGGAGACAGGCTGAGACTAATGAGAGTCCGTTATTCTTCTTGTCAAAAGTCTCGCTTCCTTATTCTTGAAGGACCTCTTCTCTGTGCTGTGGGACTGACCGAAAGCGTGTTCATGCTGGGTAGCTTCACAAGCCAGATAGCTCTTCACAAGCTGAGAATACCTGGGATACAAATGAAGCTTTTCAGGTTCAGTGTGGCCCCCAACTCCCGAAACTCTCGGTTCATCAAACCGGCCGATTCATCTAAAAGAGAACCTGGGTTGGCAAGGTACATGTACGACTGTCTGAGATCAGAAGGTAAGGCGAGGCCAACGTCTCTCAGAGGGTATGGTACAATCTATCATAAGAAAACGCAAGTTTCCGGCCGGGGATCATGCTTTCCCTTCCTACGATGATTGTTTAAGCCGCGGTAAACGCTTCTAGAACGCCCGGAAGGTACTCTAACTCAAAGAAAGTGAAGGTGAGGGAATGCCGTGGCAAAGCAAGCAAAGGCAGTTCTTCCATCAGAGCACGTACCAGTCATTCTCCCAATCCCAGATCCTGATTGGGCGGTTGAGATAAAAAAGTTCTACCCAGGTGAAATAGATCGAGATTTGGTTCCAGGTCGAGCACCTGCATTCGTTTCTGGAAAAGCTGGTCAAAAGGAGTCTTTTCCTTCGCGAAGAGATCCGGGGTCATTGTATTAGATACGTTCTATCATCCATCCAACCGTCATCAGCCGGGTGCTTAGCAGGAGCAGGGCTTGCTTGTAATGGTGGGCACCGTGTACTAGAGGGGAAACCTGCTCATTTCATTAGGCTACTACCCGTGCGGCCCTGCTGATTTGCAGTTCCGTCCTGTCCTGGTGGTATTAACGCAAGCGGCGTCAACCCCCTATTATTTTATGGGGCTCCGAGTATTCCTTCGATCCCAAGTGCCTAGTCCTAGCTAGCAATAACCTTCCTATCCGGTCCGGAATCCCGAACTGGTAATAAATACTACATAGTAGTTGGTCTCACTCCTTCTATGGCTCTCAAAGAAATTTCCTTAGACTCAGAGATTGCATTTGCTGGGTCCCCTAAAAGTAAAAGGCAGGCGCAGGCCTCAAAAAAGACTAAAGAGAAGATAATTTTCCCCCTTGGCTCAAATACCCCTCTGCGTCCTGTGCCTAATAAATCTACTTTTGCTTCAGAGAAATAGCCCGGATCACCATCCCATTCCTTCTACCTCAGGAACTGCTGCAAGAAAGCGCAGCGAGGAAAGAAAAGAAGGCCTTAGACTGGATAGAGTAGGTTTAGGTTAGCTCGTTACGTTTGGGACGAAACGAAAGGTAGTAGGCTCAAATGAGTGCGTTGGGTTAGTACAAATTGGAAGAAATTCAATGCGTTGCATATAAGCCTTTGGAGTAATTAGTAGAAGATCTCCCAGCGCTGTCCGCTGCTCTTCGATCTCCATCTTCAGAGAGAAAAGACTGGGCTAGCAAGGCGGCTGGCAGAAGCATCATCCCTTTCAGTTGCTCAATCCGCATCAACCGAAGTTCGAAGAGGCTAAACCCCACCCAATAATCTTGAATGAATCTTCCGTCCACGAGGCTGCTGTAAAAAGAAAGAGATAAAGTCTTCTTTTTTTTTATGTCATCCCGCTAGAGGGCTTACTATAAGGTACTAGACAAAGACAGGCTAATAAGGGTCGGTCGCTCTTTCTAACTAAGCGAGAAAACCGATAAAGAAATAGTCTCGGAGTGATGCTTAGGCCACGGCCATAGATAGATAGTACGGGGATGAGAACTTGCTACTGCATCCCTCTCTCTATCGGTACAGCATCTTCAAACCTGGCTACTAGTATTTAGTGGTCTGGGTCTCAACCCTCTCCTTACAGTCAAGCTTCACTCCTCTCCCTATCGGTCGAGCTCAATCCTCTCCCTCCGGTCGAGAACTACGTGCCTCTCGCTTTGCTCGAGCTACTTCGTACCCTTGCTTCTTTGGTCACTTCACTCAAGCTATAGGATTTCAATAGTGACATGACTTCTCTTCGTTCTGAGACTTTTGTATTGTCTTAATACAATACCTTCCTTCATTATGAATAGGCTATTATGCCTGGTATGCCTTTATCGATGTAGTGGATTGGGTAAAGCCATATATCGAGTACCTTAAAAAGGAACCTTCCCGGTCTTTGTGCTCTTTGGTGATTCTTTTTTTTACTCCTATCTTATTCCCTACAGGGTCAGTCGCGAAAGACACGACAAAAGGGCACTTTCTTTAACCAAAACCCCTTTCGGGTTATGACCCTATGCTGATAACAAGTCCTAAAATAGCCTCTTAAGCCTTCGTGCTTCATACTCATAGCGAAATGGTTCAGTTCACTGCTCTTTATGAGTCCTAGATCTTTTTTTATTCCCAGTTTCGTCTCGTAAGGGAGGTCCTTCAAGCCTATCCGTCCCTCTCCTTTACAGTCGAGTGACGCCCTTTCCGTAACAACTCCGCTTTGGCTTCCTCTACCTTACGTAGGAGATCTTTACTAGAGGGGGGGAGGCTCTCAATCCAATCGTGCTTATCGTTCAAGCGGTTAAGAAGCTAGTAGGATAGTAATAAAGAAATAGGTAATCCGCTTGCCTGGAAGAGTTCTCTTTCTGGTCAGCTAGGGCGAGTTCATGATAACAGTGAAGCTTTCAAATTCATTTCATGGAGGGCCACCACGCAGCAGAATAGCGGCTAGGCCATAACCACTATGTGTCAGAAAAGCAATATCAACTATGGTTTACTATGTTCGACGCCTGGATTTCTAGAGTAGCAGGTCTCAAGCCTCGACTCTAAGATCTTCCAGATTCCTATCAATAACCTAGCATATTAGCTCATGCTTATCTATTCAAAAACCTGCTATAGCAATCTACCACCTTCTGCATGACAAACCTCATGGAAAGAAAGAGTGAGGATTTTTGAAATGAATGTAAGTTAGTGAAGCAAGGCACTGAAAGTGAAAGCTGTCCAATCGCTCTAAGCCAGTTGTATCTGGTGACTATTGGTATTCATAACTTCTTTTGCAACAATACCACATCCGAAGAACCGGTCTATATCTATCTGTTCTATTTCAAAGATCCGCTAACATCAAAAGCTGAAGATCCAAATACCTCAACATCCACTACACAAATAGGAGCTCTTCCTATTGAGAGGTACCGAAGGTCCTCTAGATCCCTTTCTTTCGTTTATCTTTACTGAACCATGGCAATCTGATTGGAGAATGAATCTTAGACCATTAGCAGCCCTTTAGTTTAGTGAGGATCTTATCTTTCTAATAGATTCCGTGTGTAACTCAAAGAGATTCCTTCTTGATTCATTAGCAAAGGCTGTAGCGGTACTCAATACAAGGTCCTACCAAATAAACCACTCAACATTTCATGGATTTTCCGCATCAAGGTCTGATTCTGCCCTTAACCCAGCGCCCGTGGAGATAACGAGATTAACAAAATATTTTCTCGGTGCGAAGAATAGCCCTACTCCTATATCCTCAAATATTCTATTTTAGTTAGCTACTCACTCAGTCCACAGATTCGGATTAGTAAAAATAGAACTAGACAGATCAAGGAGAGAGAAGGCTCATCGATCAGTCTTAGCTATGGTTCCATTTCTTTATTCAGTCAGCCAGGAAGAAGTGGAAAATCAAATAGATAGAGTAGATCCTATTCTAGATGGATTAGATAGAAACCTTACCTTAGCGTGATTCCATGCCTGACTTTCCCGATAGCGGAATAGATGTTCCCATGGAGCGGTAACTAGGTCCAGTGCCAAAAAAGGGAAGCTTATCGAAGGGAGGAGTGGAAGCTGCTCTGCTAATGCCCTGGCCAAGAGACGACTTATATCTACATCCATCCTCATAGTAAGAAAAAGCCAGTTAAAGCTCTCTTCTAGGCGCTTATTCCCACAGCAGACTCAATAGCTGCAGTTACGGATTCAATTGCGACAAGATCGTATTCTTCCTTTTCTGATTCACGTGCAAAACCTTTTTGTCCCATTATAGGAACTGTCAGGTAAGAACCGATTCACTTCCTCACAACCTAGCATTTGATGTCCCTGGGTACCTTGACTCTAGTTTCAAAGGTTTGTAGCACTTGCTTACTGAGCTAGGGGGAGCTCCTGTCCCTTGCTATTGCGGTCACATAAAGGTTAAGAGCGAGGGGATCATTCACTTTGAAAAGCGAAAGGATGAAGACTGATCCTCGTTTCTTTTTTTCTATATATATCTATAGGATAAAGCCATAAGCTACATGCTTATCTAACTCCTGTCTGTATAAAGAAGGCTTCTATGGTGTGAGACAAGAAAGACGACCTCGAGCTCGAGACTGACAGGGCAGGGCAACCTGTCTTCTTTTTTATGTTTTTTTTTAGAATAAGAGCGAGATGCAGTAGTCTCCTTAGTTAGCGTCCGAGACTCAACTGTCAAAAGCTCAGAAAAAAGGTTCCAAGACGGTGCGAAGACCTAGACCTAAGCCTAAGCCTTCAACTCCGCAAATATCGATAGCCGAATGGAGGGGAATGAGGGAGCAAGATTCGGAGAGAGAGAAGGGAATGAATGGCCTATCAATCTTTTTGTATTCTTTTCCCCGGTGGACATAAGAAGAAAGTTTGTCTACTAGAATATGACTCGAGCATTGATGAATAGCTTATTCAACAATCTCAAGAGGCATTGTGCCCTTTTCTGATCTTATCCTCTTCTGGGCATGTCTGACTAGTGTAATCAGTCCCTTGCTTTCCTTCCCCGCCCGCTGTCACTTCGCCGGAAAGAAGTTCCTTCTAATTAGATAAGGGATATGCTTTTGTAATAGCAATTGGATGCTTTCTCAACACGGATTCCAAGGCTTATTCACCATCAAGCGCGGTAAGAGCTGCTATTGACTCAAGAGCGGCTAGTCTTGCAGCGGCAACTGCTTGAGCTCCTACTCTCACTGCGGTTACGAAGACAGGGGATATTGAAAAGAGGGAGCACAAGAGCTCTGAGTCATCCAACAAGGCTTACTGGAAAAGACTAGAAGAGTCAGGTCATCAGTCCCAGAGCCTATGAGTGCCATGCAAACAGCACTGATTCACCAGAAAGACCGTGACGGTTCATGTCCAGCTCCTTCTATTCTATAGTTCCTTCCCCCTTTCCTTCACCACCAGCTGGAGCGCAGTCTTCGCCGGTCTCCAGGTTATCAACAAGACAAGACCTATCACGTGGCTACGAGCTCTTTCCTTACTCAGACAGACCCCAAGCGGGCACGGTGACAAGACTTTGATGCGGGGTTCGGAAGATAGGCTTGCAACGGATTCAACCGATCGATTCCCCGTGGCATATCAAGATTGGCGAAGCATAAGGTTAGTAACATCGGTGCTGATAACTTCCTTTTCTCCTTCGGGGGTGGGCTTTGTAG
>NC_021092.1:260000-404466 GCF_016808095.1 Vigna angularis
GGGATGAATCCGATCTTGGAAGGCTTGAGGGAATAAGCGATGCCATCGATTTAGCTGTTGGAGTACGGGCATTAGTAGCAGAACTAGAGCGAAGGCCATGGCATTAGATTAGGGGAATGTTCTTTTAACGAATCCTAAGAAGAAGCTGCAATTGGAATGCTTTCAATGGCCAGAAGGAGTGAAAGCCCCTTTTATATGATTTAAGGTTAGGAGTTTCATTGTTAGCAAGATCCCCAGCTATAGAATCTGTTGTCGTCAACGTACTTCTTTCTGTTTCTCCCGGGATGGGAATAATAGCGTTATCTAATAAAGGAAGAGCCTACTTTCGTACTCAAGGGTTGAGACTGTCCTTCTTATGAATAGGTAGTCTCAGTACGCTAAGGAAGCTTGGTCTGCTTAGGGAGGGCGTAAAGCAGAAGACTTTGCTCTAGCTCAAGCCTCCCCCGATAGGGATAGGTACGAAGTTGCTGTACCGATAGGTGCTGCTGGAGAAGGAAAGAAAGAGAAAGATTACCGGTTGATCAAGTCACTTCCTACCTCTACTTATAGAAAAGAAAAGCAGAGACAGACAAGAAGATGCTGATCTCTTTTATTACGCTATTTCAATTCAAGTGTCCAGTTGTTGTGCTTAGAATCGATTCTTTCTTCTTCATTCAATAGGGATCAAACTATCTCTTTTTCTACCCGGTGACCGGCTTAGGCTTTGATTGAAGTTCCCAGCGTAAATAGAAAGGAGGAGATCCCACCACCCATTTCTGGGCGAGTTTTCCATCAAGCATTCAGGTACCACAACTGTCCTATTGATAAACAAGACAGCGGCGATACCGGTCGTGCCGACAGTCAGTACTCCACTACTCATTGGCGCCCTTTAGTTTAGATAGATAGGCCATCAGTCTGATGTCTAACGGTACATTGAGGTGTGTCATCCGGGGTAACCCCAGGAAAGACAAGACCTCTCCATGCTCGAGGTACGTGTAGTCGCTCGAGCGAAGTGAGAGGATTGAAGACGCTCGCCCGATAGGGTCTTTAGACTTAGAGCGATAGCGATAGGGGGAGAACTTCATGCCTTTCCTTCCTCGGCCTTAGGTATGAGTCACTCAGGCAAGGCCCATTTCAAATGAATTGGCAAGTAGCTATTAATAGATAGCCCTATTCTCAGGGTTTACATTTTTTAGAGGATATAGAGTGGAAGTCTTTCTCTATCCTACGCTATTCCCTGCGGTTGGAGTTGTAGTTGGAGAGTAGGTAATACGTTACAGATGAATCTCTATCCCTTTCTTCTGCCTTAGATTTCGAAGGCCTTGCTTCTGTCTGTAATTCCTTTAGTAGGTCGATACGCGCCAATAGGTAGGGTTAAGACGTCCATACGATCGAATGCAGTTCCTGTCAGTGAAAAAAGGGGGCTTGAAAGCGGAGTGGTTATAGGTATTCGATGGCGGTTTATTCCTTATCCTTTCTAGCCAGTGACATTCCTTCTACAACAAGCGATCCAGTTCCAGTCTATTCATTTCCAGTTGGAGTAGCTTCTCGCTTCTCGTGGCCCTTTCCTTTTCATGTGTAGCCTAGTCTCTGTGCGTGGATATCTTTGACTATGAAAAGAGCGCATTCGAGGCATGAATCCTCTTCAACTTCAAGGGGAAATATCCCGGTAAGGTATTGAGAAGGGATCGCCTTCTCTTACTGAACCACGGAATAGCGCGGGAAGTGCAGCTTTGCGTAGAAGTACGTGGATGTTATCGGGCAGTCGGGTAGGGAGGATCTTACGTTGATACAGGCAACCGGCCGACAACGCCCCGCGCAAGGCGTTGGGCAACTTAGGGTTTACTTCAACATCTCGATCAGTTCTATACCGGGACTGACAATACACACCATTGAGATCACCCAGGATTTGAACCTGAGTACTTCCCTGATGAGAGTAGATTCCATCAGTTCTCCCCAAAAAAGAAAGAAGTATATTGAAGTATATATAAGGCACCCAATCGAACGTATTCTCGGGAGACCGCTTTAGAAAGGCTTTTGACAGGCTGCTAAAAGAAATGCCTTTCTCGATGATTATGGAGTTGGAGATTCCTGTTCAATCGTTACCTCGTTTCATAGCCTATATCTCCGCTTTCACTGGTTTTCCTCTGCGCATAAAGCTGTTGGTCTTGCTGTGGCTAGCTTGTTTGGTGTATATGGCTAGTCAGTTTCTTATCTCGCCCACTGGTTTGTAACGACAGCGAAAGCTTAAGCTCTTTTATGGGGCATTGGGATTGCCCTTTCGCAAAAATACCACTTCGAAAGAGCAGATGTTGCGCTCTGATATTACGTCCCATGCGAATCTATTAGATGAGAGCGAAAACCAAAAAGAACAGCATTCAATATCAATCAATTTCAAGTCGTAAATCTATATCAATATAACTACAGGATGGAGGTCCTTTTTTTTGGCAGCAACTATTCCGTACCGACTAACAATGTCAAAAAAGACTAATACACAGCAGCCAGCTCATCAACGTAATTGAAAGAAAGGATTGTCGGTTAGATTCAAGGTATGCCAGTTGATTGATTCTACTCCACTTTCCAGATTGGCTTAGTGTTACATCTATCATTGGTGTATCTTTTTTTATATTATTCTATATATAAGAGAAAGTCACTATAGTGAGTGGTCTGCCCCTGTAACTAACAATAAAATAAGAGAAGAAAGCTGTTAACGTAGGTCGGATCAACGCGGCGATAAATGCTATCCGACTTTCATGATCGAATCGATTCCACTTTTCACTTTGTCGAGATTGGCTTGGTCTTCAGTGTAAAAAAGTGAAGGTTCAAGTACAAGATCGAAAAGAATGCATTGCATGAACATTGAGATGCCCAAGAGAAAAAGAAGGAGGGAAAGCGTCGTTTAGTTAGGAACGAAGATAGTTGACCGGTATAGAGAGGGTTTTAGCGGGTAGAGGACCGATAGGGCAGAGAAGTCGTCTGGTTATCAAAATTATGTATAGAAAGAAGATTCGTCTTGCTGAGCGCGGTAAATGCTTTTGACTTTTCCTCAAGTTGTTCTCTATCCGCTAGCACGCAGACAATAATAGGACAAATCAATATATGGCAAAGTGTGCAGCGAAGGTCAAGATACAATAGTGAGAACATTTTGAATAGTGCGTAGGTGGGCTCATTCCGAATTTCTGCATACCTTTCCTTTGTGCCGCCTTTTTTCCCATCCCATTCTTGACTTCTGTTGGTCAACAACCAACCACAACAAACAATCAAAACACTAGTCCTACTCCATCAGCTACAGGCTTTTCGGAGTGTCTGGAGGGAATTTGGATTTCTCATCACTATGTTTCCACTCCATTTTCATTACGAAGATGTATCACGTCAGGATCCGTTGCTCAAACTGAATCACGCCAACGTTATGGAAGTTCCTGGATCGTGTGAAATAAGAGTAGTACCAAAGGCACCCTATGATTTCATAATCAAAAATGGAAAATTGGCTATGGAGATTCCGCGCGGTCAGAAATTCATACAGACACAAAGGGGTTCGACAGGAAAGTCGTTTCGATCCAATCCATTCTTGGGGTCAAATAAAGAAAAAGGATATGTCAGTGACCTAGCACGACAAAGCACTCTCCGAGGGCATGGAATGTCTAATTTTTCGGTCAGAATCTCGACAGTAATGTCTCTGTTAGATTCTCCGGTCGAAATACGGGAAAACTCCATTCAATTCTCGATGGAAACGGAGTTTTGCGAATTCTCCCCGGAACTGGAAGATCATTTCGAGATCTTCGAACATATTCGAGGGTTCAATGTGACTATTGTCACTTCGGCCAACACACAAGATGAGACTTTACCACCGTGGAGCGGCTTTTTGCAAAAAGATGAGGGAGAAACTCAGTAAGAGATGTCGGAGAAGCGAAATATACGAGATAACAAACGCAGATTGCTCGCGGCTAAATATGAATTGAGACGAAAGCTTTATAAAGCCTTTTGTAAAGATTCCGATCTTCCTAGTGATATGCGGGACAAACTTCGTTATAAGTTGTCCAAGTTGCCAAGAAATAGTTCCTTTGCACGAGTAAGAAACCGATGTATTTCCACGGGTCGCCCTCGTTCCGTATATGAGTTCTTTCGAATTTCTCGTATCGTTTTTCGTGGATTAGCATCTCGAGGTCCTTTGATGGGCATAAAGAAATCGTCTTGGTAGCAACCGCCAAACCAATAGAACAAGGGTTAGCTCTGCAGCTGGTCCACAAGCAAGGTAAGTAGGTCCATTACCGGCCGGCTCCGGACCGAAAAGACCTAACGGAGTAATCCCTTATCTCGGATCGGAGATGCTATGCTAACGGGGCTGGAATCGAAGTGGGGGACCTATCTACCGCCTGTGTCTATCTCCTGTCAAGTATGCTCCCCAGACATAGACTACGTACAGGGTAGTACTCTTGGATAGAATATCACCGCGTGAACATAACATTAAGTTACGAATGTAACTCCCGAGGGATCGACCACTATTATAAATAAAGTCAGGCGGAGAACTGTTGTTCATTGGAGCGCCGGAGTGCGGAGGTTGTTCCCATCATGGAAGTCAGAGTGTGGGACTGAGCCTTCCGAGAAAAAAAAGTGCTGAGTTTCGTTGGAAAAACCAACGCAAATCAATATCATATTGACTTTATCTCGCCCAACTTCTAAGGATAGATAGAAAAGGTTGGAGAGAGTGACTTTCTTAAAATCTCTCCTTTCTAAAGCTGCGCAAGGCGGCCCCACCCCTCTTTTCCCCCCTTTCATGAAAGACCCTCGCCCGCCCCGCTTCCTATTCATTTTTGGGTCGGGACCCGAGGGCCTTTTTTTCTCAAGAGGTGATTTCGAGAATCAACCAACCGACAAATCCGTAGCCCAGGTGACTCACAGCCTCCCTCTCGCCCAAAGAAAATGGGATGAATTAAAAAAAAAGAAGCTTTTTGATTGATTCAGGGCGCAGCGAAACCAAATTCTTTCAAGGCAAAAGGGGGGCTTACTTACAATAATGGATTCTTTTTTTAAGTAGGGCCCCAGAACGAAAAAAAGGTGGGGGAACCAGAGTTGTCACGATAGGAAAGATCCAAAAATGACTATAAGGAACCAACGATTCTCTCTTCTTAAAGAACCTATATCCTCCACACTTAATCAACATTTGATAGATTATCCAACCCCGAGCAATCTTAGTTATTGGTGGGGCTTCGGTTCGTTAGCTGGTATTTGTTTAGTCATTCAGATAGTGACTGGCGTTTTTTTAGCTATGCATTACACACCTCATGTGGATCTAGCTTTCAACAGCGTAGAACACGTTATGAGAGATGTTGAAGGGGGCTGGTTGCTCCGTTATATGCATGCTAATGGGGCAAGTATGTTTCTCATTGTGGTTCACCTTCATATTTTTCGTGGTCTATATCATGCGAGTTATAGCAGTCCTAGGGAATTTGTTCGGTGTCTCGGGGTTGTAATCTTCCTATTAATGATTGTGACAGCTTTTACAGGATACGTACTACCTTGGGGTCAGATGAGCTTTTGGGGAGCTACAGTAATTACAAGCTTAGCTAGCGCCATACCTGTAGTAGGAGATACCATAGTGACTTGGCTTTGGGGTGGTTTCTCCGTGGACAATGCCACCTTAAATCGTTTTTTTAGTCTTCATCATTTACTCCCCTTTCTTTTAGTAGGCGCCAGTCTTATTCATCTGGCCGCATTGCATCAATATGGATCAAATAATCCATTGGGTGTACATTCAGAGATGGATCAAATTTCTTTTTACCCTTATTTTTATGTAAAGGATCTAGTAGGTTGGGTAGCTTTTGCTATCTTTTTTTCCATTTGGATTTTTTATGCTCCTAATGTTTTGGGCCATCCCGACAATTATATACCTGCTAATCCGATGCCCACCCCGCCTCATATTGTGCCGGAATGGTATTTCCTACCGATCCATGCCATTCTTCGTAGTATACCTGACAAATCGGGAGGTGTAGCCGCAATAGCACCAGTTTTTATATGTCTGTTGGCTTTACCTTTTTTTAAAAGTATGTACGTGCGTAGTTCAAGTTTTCGCCCTATTCACCAAGGAATATTTTGGTTGCTTTTGGCGGATCGCTTACTACTAGGTTGGATCGGATGTCAACCTGTGGAGGCACCCTTTGTTACTATTGGACAAATTCCTCCTTTTGTTTTCTTCTTGTTCTTTGCCATAACGCCCATTCCGGGACGAGTTGGAAGAGGAATTCCTAATTCTTACACTACGGATGAGACTGAGATGTGAAAAATTCTGACACCAATCATTTACGTATTACACCAAGAATGAATTGACAAGCGCATTCGTTTTAGAGTTGGCTATGTTGATATAGCTTAGAAAAGGGAAAAGAGAGTGACAGAACTGAAAAAATGACCTAAACACCCTTAAGAATCCATAGGGACGTGAGTCCCCTCTCCATGAAACAATACAATCCGTTTGCCTGTCTTGGTTGATTTCGCATATCTCTTGTTCTTGGGCAAGCTGCTCTTGCTCAAGTGGAATCAGTTGCAGTTGGCATATATAAATATAAAAAAGAAGTAGAAGATCCTGTCTTCTTTCTTGCTTTAATAAAAATGCATTTCAAATGGCCAGATGTGCTTCCTACCTGCGCCTCGATATGCTTACTAATAGGGCGTTCCCTTCTCCTCCCAATCCTCGTTGGTCCTTTTGACATAAGATTATCGGCCGCTTAAGAGACTATCTATCTCTTTCTTTAGACGCTATATCTTTAGAAAACTCGAAGAGTGACTACTGATTTCTGCTCGTAGTTCCTCTCTCCTTAGTGTACTCGTGGGACTCGGTAGTGTGCTCGTGATACATCGCGCAAGAGCGCTTACAGCAGCTCGTAGCTATTGTATGCATGGGAGTGATGATATATTGATAGCACGAGCTAGCCGATTCGGATGGAGAGGAAGGTCAGTTCGGGCGGGTATCCCCTTTCAATGGAGGATCCCGCAGGAGGTCAACCTGCTGCCAATCCTGCAGAGGAACGTGAATCCTCAACCTTTTCCGAAGCGAGCGTGAATCAGCAGCCTGTGATTCCCGAACTGGAACCTACGCTTCTCGATGAGAACACCCGGCGAGCAGAGCTCGCTCTTCGATTGAGGTCGAATTGGTGGGGGATAGCTTATAACGAGCGAATCCTCGACTCCTTCGTCCGGAGTCAACTGGCCATAGAAAGGCATATTGAGGCCGCACTTGTGGTGGACGGGTATTCCCCTAAAGTTGTCTTGGAAAGAAGACATCTGATTCGGGGCTTTCTTTTCTATCCGGAGGGGCGTGCGCTTAGGGAAGACACTTACGCGGGTTATCTAAGCAAAATGGCCCCTTTGGGTACAAGGCAAAGCGTTCCCTATCAGCGGGTGATCCGAGCCGTCCAGAACTATGATCTCTTTTTAGATTAGATATTCTCTTTTTCTTTCAATAGCCAGGATGAGCACTCCACTACTAGTTTAGTCGTTGACAGGTCTACTCTCGGATACAAAGGTTCTATGTTCAAGCAATTGGGCCAACTTTCATTGGATCCTTCCGAAGTAGGCGAAGGTCGAGTTGCTGACCTGAACGCTTTGGCTCTTTTTGGTAAGTCTTCTCGGAGGGAGTAAGAACCTTTCTTTTTGAGCCGGCGCGGAGACCTATGGTCTCCATTCCGCCTTATCTTTGCTCTCTGTCGGTGTGAAGTTGCTAGCATAATCTGGTAAGCGAGCTCTACTATATATGGATATGGATACTGCCCTCTGCTGTTAGCGGTTTCGTTTGGTTGTCCTTTCCGTTTTGTTATTTCCATTAAAGCAATCCTGTTCGAGCGGGTCTAGGTCTAGTTGAGACTGAAGTCAATGCCCCTATTGTAAGTAAAATGGCGAAAATCATATTCTAATTATAGAAGTCGTGTTCCTGATTGTCGCTACTGCGGGTAAGAAGATCTTTTTCTGCCTAGTCTTCCTAGTTGATCCTTAGTCCGGGATGCCAGCCTTTAAAGTAAAGAAAGTAATTGGTTCAGTTCCTTCTTTCTGATCCGCCCTAAGGTGCTCCCTCTATCTCCGCACTATAGGACAGGAAGGTTCTCTCTTCTTAGGTGCTGGCTTTCGCTTTCCCATAACAAAATAACAAGGATTTTGACGACCGGCCCTAGAGTACCGCAAGGGAAAGATATTAGAATTCGCTGTAGGTGGAAGCCAAGGACCGATGGAATACATTCTATGTCGCTCGCCCTGCTTTCTAACCCAAAGTAAAGTGTACGCCGGGCAGGAAGTCGAATGGTGCAGGTGGATGTACTTATAGTATAACTGTCGTTGGAAGGGACTTCTCGTACTTCAGGCACTCCAGAGGTTTGTTTTTCAAAGAGTGAGAACATGTGAAACAACAAAGAAAATTAGGAATGGAAGGTGGGTGCCCTCTATATCGGGGGTTGATTCTAGCTAAAGCTAAAATATCTAAAACGAATAGGTAAGGGAACTGCATCTTTCACAAATGTACCAACTGTCGTGAGTTGGGCGGAGGACCTGGGGCAGTCGCTACGTAATAGACTTGAAACCGAGCGGGAACATGGCTGGGAGTAGCTTTTAACAGTGCTGGTCTACCCCGATTTACCCATTGAGAGGGACTGAAAGCCTTGGTTTCGCCACCCCTGTTTCATGAGTAGAGCTCCATTGAGAAAGACCTTGGTGATTGGCCAATTCCATCGAGATACGTAGGTCTTTTCATGGCTTCGTTCGTTCGATAAAGCACTTAAACCTAAAACAAAGAGGAAGATTTTTGAAGTTGAAGGTTGGAGCGAGGGTCCTACAAATAAGACAGACGGATTGGAATACCAAAACGATCTCAAACGGTAGGTAGAGGTACCTGGGACAGAATAGCGTCCGAGACTCAACAAGCGAGAAAAGCGCAAGCATCCATCTTGCGATGGCTTTCACCTTGCCCGTATAGAGGTATGGAGGTTGGGTATTCTGGTATTTAAGTTATGCCTTGCTGATTCTTCCCTAACCCCAAGCATGGGAAGTAATCCATCTTCCTCATGATGTTAGCCACTGCGTGATTTGCATATGGGTCAAAGTCAAGACCAATGAGCTCCTTACTCTCCACATGGTAAAAAACCTGAACTGTGTCGAAATCCAACCCGGATAAAGCGGTAAAAAAAAGAAGCCTCGGGTTGGATTTCTAGTACTGGTGCATTATTAACCTTGCCATGTTTTCCATGCAAATCCCTTGGATGGTTACCACCGAAGTTCCGAGGGGGAATTGAAGTTTCTGGTGCACAGAGGATGGCACCGCTTTGGTTTGGTGCAACCACAGTCTGCCAAGTAACAGATTCAAACATGCAGGCTCGATGAGATTGAGTACTGTAAAGTGGAGGAACTCATATTACTTGGAAAGGGATTTTCATGCTCTCCCGATCATGCGGTCCAATGCTCACATCCAAGGTGGCTACACCTAATACCTCTCTTTTGGTATTCTCATATGCCCTAACAATCAGGTCTGAAGGAGTGAAATCTGATGCCTCAAGCCTCAGACAGCTTGCAACCTTTAATGGACAGACATTCAAAGCTGAGCCATTGTCTATGAGTACCTTTGGGCTTACTTTGTAGGGCTTTCCACAAGCCATTACTGTAATGTACAGTGCCTTGTTGTGATCACTTCCACCTTCAGGTAGGTCTTTGTTGAAGGTAATGGCGGCTGTCTTGGTAGCATTCATCAATGTTGCCACCAATGTTTCTGGCGAAGTATCACTAGGTACTTGGCACTGATTGTGTGCTTTACTCAAGGCTTGGCGATGGTGGTATGAGGACTGTATAAGACTCCAGATCGAGATATTAGCTTGAGTCTTTTTTAGTTGTTTGAGGATAAGATCCTCTTCTGGCGTTGGATCAAGCTTTCTTTTCTCGATTGGTGGAGGAAGAGGACTGTCAGGGACAGGTCCTTGGTACTGCCTTCCACTCCTAGTGATGGCATTGATGCAGTATTCCTCAAGAAAGTCGTTGAGGTCAAGCACCATACAATCATTGTCACTAGGTGCTGGTAAGTAATCTAAGTCCATTTTGTCTATGAAGAAATCCCAGTCTATGGTCATGGCGTCAGTAAACTCATCCCAGTCCATGTCTATGTCCATATCTTCCTTCTGACGGTCTTGTTCTTCAAAACCTGGACCCCATCCCGTTGGAATGATGGATTCCAATGGTATGCTCGCATGAGGTGGTGCAGTGTAGAACACCTTATAGTTGTTCAATTTGCCCGAGGGCTGTCCCAGTAGATCCTCTACCCTTTCAGCTTCCTTTTCTTCAGGATTGATTAGGTAGGTATAGTCCATATCATCATCATCCTCGAGGTAGTTGATGGTAGCCTCGTGCTTAGTCAGTGGATTCGCAGTAACACTTGACTTAGGTGATGGTGGAATTCTTGATCCATTATCTAGAATATCCTGGACCACTCTTCTGAGAGTTCGACACACAACAGTATTGTGCCCTTTGGCTTGATGGAAGTCACAGTATTCCTCAAGCTTTGTTCCTATGGCTTTCGATTCTGGATTCGGAACAGGTTTGAGAAGTCCTTTGCTAGATGCTATCTTGTATACCACGCCCAGTGGGGAAGATATATTGCTGCGTAATGACCGTACCCTAAAGACTATGTACATCTTAACTGAACAAGTACTAACACTAAGAGAGTCACCTGTGCTCAGACAAAGGGACTAGGAATATAGATAATGGTTTATTCTTGAGTCGTATCCAGAAGGCATTATATCGCCATAGGACTACCTTGTTAGAGGTAGTGCCTATCTATCCCTTGTCATAGCAGGCCTCATCCGTTAAGGCTAAGACGTGGATGCACTCTAGGGCGCGAACCTTTTCTTTTTTTGAAACTAAAAACATAAGATGATAGGCCGAAGTTGGAAATGAAAGGTCCCGAGGTCCATAAAACAAAGGCATTATAAGCCCAATTATCCGCCTTAGATCAGAATTATGACCTAAACGCGTGTATAGTGCTGCACGACTGGTAAGATAAAGGAGAGCCTTCCAAGTGTGCATCAGACTAGTAAATAGATTCACTACCAGCTAAGCTAATAGGATGGTGGCATAGCAAGGAAGTCCCCCTCAGAGAGGTGGGCTGGGTATGAGCGAGTCGAGACCATGGATACGACCTTCTCAGTAGATCGCCAAGGTGAGACTCTTGAATCAAAGGTAGACAGCCTAAGAGGCTTCATTCCAAGGGGCAAACAGTAGTTTATTCAAGAAGATCTGGGCCCCACAGCCTAATAGAGTAGAGCGCAGAAGACTTTCCCAAAAGATTGTTTTCTATTAGTAAGAGAATCTCAGAAGCTAAGCTTTGAAAAGGCACTGCTCTAACCGGCGTATGTGCCTAGATTAGGTAGGACTAGCTGCTTAACCGGCCACTTGACTCTTTCCTACCCCTATGGGAAGCATGAAGGAATTCTTCTATGACTCTAGGCGAAAGGCCATGGATCACTCTTACTATAGAGAAATCCTTTCATTGAACTCCTCGTACTAAAACCTGTCCTACACCATGGACTCTACACTACATACTTGATTTACTGGCTTAGTAGACCGACACCAATGTGCTAATTCTTTGATTGGTAATGGTATGTTTTGTACGTGGATACCACGAGGTTTAGTAATTGATATGGAACAACAGACTGAAAGTCTTGAACGTTCTACGAGGACCGATCTATCTTCTGCTCCGTAGGTACATGTTAGGGCGCTTAAAAGTTGTTTCATTTCAATTTAAAAACGGGTGTTTATTAGCGGCATTGGCTTGCGCCGAATTTGCTCATTAAAAAATCTTCTTCAATGTCTGAAGTTGCAATTGTACTTTTTTTTTTCTCTGGCTACTGATTGATACATAAATACCTTTTCCAAAGCAACTCGCACCGCACGTCGCGAGCAGTGGGTTGCCCTGTTTTGGCTTACTAAGTCACGTGTAAGGCTTGCATATTGGAGACTCTTATCAGTCAGTACAAAGCCAGCCAGGCAGAAGAAGAAGGATTCTCTTCGAGGTGTCCATCCGTGCCAATCAAAGAAAAAGAAAGAGTTCAACCCACTTGAAAGAGGAAAAGTACCGGAAAGTACGGATTCGGGTTCATCCCTCAATAAAGCACTACTTGAAGGATAGATTCAACCATACGCCTAGATCGGAAGGAGTACGCTCTAAGAGCAGCTTTCCCCGTTCTTACCTATGCATTCAAGCTCACCTAACTTGGTTCTAGTGTTGTGACTGGTACTCTACCAAATCAAGAAATTATTGGATTGGTTGCTTCTGAGAGAGCAGCTCTTCCGACAGCTCGTATTCATCCCTTCCCCATGAGGACAATCAGCCCCTTGCTTTCATTTGAATATTGGCCCTCGCGCTTCACGGCTAGATTGGAGTAACTCATAGCTAGGGCTTTCTATTTCAGAAGGACGGCTTCTACTCCACTGAGCTCATCGCCCCTTTCTATCCCTTGAGTGAGGTTGAGGTCAGAATTCTCTGATTGAAAGAAAAAAAGGAATCTCTCTTACAAGGGCAACGGCTGGGAAAGACAAATCCCTTATCTATCTTTTATTGTCTCAAAGAAATCCATTCCGGAAGCGGAAGGTCGGCTTGGCCTTGCGTAAATCAGATATCTTGTCCCAGGCTACTCTCTTCCCTTCTTCGTAGGGTACGCTCCCAAGAAGATCAGGTGAGCCCGAAGACCGAATCAATGTAACTTACACTTTTCTTTGAATTGAGGCTGTTATAGAGGCAAAGGCTTTTGCAATTCCAGAGGGCTCTCCCTGCAGGCTCAATGTATGCTATAGCTCCATAAAGTGTGAGTTTGGCCTCAGGATAGAGAGAAAGCTGTGAGTTCTCGTTGTCCTTCGACCCCTTCCTTTGGCCACGTCTACCATTTCATTAAGTAAGTTCGGTAGCTAGGTCAAGACCCAGCCGTCACATCAAGATCGTCAAATATAGATGCTCACCAACGGCTGAGAAAGTGAAGCCGTTTGGCAATTCGTAATACTCACCAAAGCGTTCCTTGAACAGGGTTTCTAGTCAATAATATATTGAATATCTCAGAGCATCAAATGCTAAAGTAAGATCGGGGTCGGGTCGAGGCAAATTGAATAATGGTAAAGGGCGCCGCCACCACAGAGCATAAATGACTACAACTGCCAGAGGAAGTAAATAAGAATAATCATTGAAAAAGAAGTCCATCTCATAACAAATCCAAATTCCCTCCATCAAGAGATTCCTGCACGGAGTAGTTAGTATAGAACTAACTATAGATGTGGTTGGTTGTTGACCAACAAACAGAAAGGGAGAAAGATGCACAAAAGAAAGGATTGAAGAGCTTAGTGTGAGAAACAAAGGATAAGGAAAAAGGGCGACTTCAAGTAAAGCAATCAAAGAGAATGAGTCAGAAATGAAAATGAGTTCTCATTCTCGTAAGACTCCAAGACGATGCCCCCAATTCGGATTCGAACTAATGTTGCCTATTTATTAGAGCTTCAAGAGCGTGACTCTTCTTTATACATACACAATTGACAGTCTACAAATTTTCCACAAGGCATGCAGGCGAGGAAAGCTAGCCTATGTGGCATACCTTTCATCCGCTACTTTCTTCTCTTATGAAATTTATAGTTAGATGAACAGATCGCTTCTCAATGAAGTCGTAATCTTATATACGATACCACCAGACGCGCCCCAGCTTCAAGCGAGCTCACCCTATGGACCTTGCTGAACTAGATTCCCTGCTAGCGAGAGCGGCTTATAAAGATAAAGGAGCACAAACAAGGGTTGTTTAAAAATGAACAGATAAGCTAACGCACTACTTATTTGATGCCTACTAGCAATGCAACTACTCCTGATAAATACTCAAACTTAACTAGTTGAAGCTAAGGGCCTGCCTTCCCAGCTACTGAGGGAAGTGGCAAAGGATCCACTGGATTCATCACTTTATTCATATTAGATAGAGAGAGAATCCCACCCGGCCTAGCATCACAGTATGAACAGCTCTGTCCGAGGGGCAAGAGTCTCTTTTTTGCTCTGAATTGGCTCTTTGCCGGTGAGGTGAAGAACATGAATTCGGTAATTCGAACATTGCATTGGGCCCCATAAGCGGCTAATATACGAAGGTGAAGGGGCAGGGAAGTAGTTCTCCATACGTAGTTTCTGAACTGACTCTTGTTGCTACGGTGTCGTTCCATCAGCCACCACTACTTGATGAGCAAGAGACAGAGGCGGTGCTTTGTCAGCTTTGGACTATCAATCCGGTTCCGGAAAGCAGTACTGATCCCCGGACCATGATAAGGCGCGTGTAAGGCAGCTAAGCGAGCTGGGGTTGAGTCCTCAATGGATATGGGGCGCGGAAAGCAGTCTCTGTCTGTTAATAAGAAGCTGTCATCTCGAAATGAAAGATTTCTCGTTTGTCAGTAGTCAATTCCTTAAATACCACCTGCGGATAAGAAAGGATCAGCTGCAAGCTTCGATCCGAGAGTCTGACGGACTTAGACCGGTGTCAAGGGATCAGCTCTTTAAAGCAAGAAGTTCTTCCCCGCGCATAGACCACAAAGTGGAATCAACCTCTTCCCGACCTACTTCAATACTAAGATTTCCCATTTTTCCTTGATGCAGGAGAAAAAGCTTGCAGGCCCCTTGGCCATAGCTTTCATGCAACCCAAACCATAGCTCTTTCCGTTTATGATAGGCCGAGTCGAGTTGTAGTTTGTGCTTACGCCCGGGAAATGCTTCTTTCCGAACTGTCCTTCCGGCATAGGGGATAAAAAAAGTCAACATCTGCACTTGACATCTTTCTTTTGTCTTTGATTCAGCTCTCCGCTTGCTGGCTTGTGCATTCTACTGTTCTCTAATCTTCCGCCATGCTACTCTGGGAAGCGTACAGAAGGCTTTTCTTATCAATTTGTCCTATCACTCTCAGAGCGATGGGTCGTGCAATATAGAATCCTGCCTACGGTTGGTCCTATGGGAATCAATCCTTTCTCTCTTGGGCTCTCATGCCCCCTCGGTCATTAAGTAGCTGAAAAGGCAGGCTAAGACTAAGACGGTAAAAATACATTATAGGTTCCCTCTTTTCCGACCCGGTTATTTTACATTCCATACATAGGCTGGCTAAGGGGGGTTTCTAGCTCTTCTCAAAAGAAGACCTCTTCTAGTGCTCCTGTCCCCAATGTTTTACCCAATTCATGACTACTGAAGCTGGTTGGCTTAGGTCTCGCCTGTCCTAACCCCCGAGTCTTTTTTCTATTCCCCCGCCTTCCCTTGCTAAGGACAACCTCGCTCCTATCCCATGACCCAAGGCATTGGATGCGCCATAAAACTTCATGACCCACTTATCGATTCCTCCTATTCTACTTTCGCGATAGAGGCGCCACCTCATCAGGAAATTCATCGGCTCATAATCATCAATTGCCTTATATGCTAGATAATCAGCAAGTGCGCTTCCTTTTATTGCTGTCCGAGTGACATAGACTACGTCGTATTCGGACAGTCTTGCCATCGAGCGATTCTCCAAGGCTTTTCGAAGCAGAGGATTCCACATCCGGATCGGGGAACTGTAGCTTATATTTTTTTAGATAATTGATACGTCTCTCTTGGTAGTTAAGCCTTTGTGGCGGCTAGCTCCCCTTCATTTTACCAATTCAAAGACTGGAATTAGATTGACTTTAAGGACAGCTTGAGAGGAAAATCCCAAGTCAGCCCACGTTCGTCTAGAGCGAGTTACATACCTGGGGACGCAGCGGAAAGTACGTAGTTCGCTGGTAAGCAGCTAATTCAAACTCTTTTTCACTCATATAGGGCATCCGATGCTAATCCAAGGTTGACGATATTCTCCTTATTTGCTTTCCCGGGAAATATCTAACTCTATTTTTGGCCGCTTCTCTTTCATATAAGTAGCTACGTTCCTTGTCATCGTCTATATTTGATAGTAAAAAAGGTAAGGCTCAGGGCAGAAATGAGTAGATTTTCGTCCTCTTCCATCAATGTGGGAATACCGTAGACAGCAGAGAAGATTGCATCGATGGGACGAAGGAATGGATAGTCATATTCAAGCTATCCCAATTCACGTATTATAGGAAATCCGTTCTCACTATGAAGTAAGTAGAGCTTACGTTCTAAGAATAAAATGGTATTTCGCACCTTGCCCAGCATTATATAGATGTGGAGATTTTACTTTTGTCCCCTTGCTTGGGGATGTATTGGACTTCAACATGAGCCCCCACCTACGTTATGCCAACCACCTGTTGCCACTCAACAGAGTCACTGTGGACTTCCAATGGCACCAGCAGATAGCAGAATGACTCTTTGAACGGAACGACGTAATAAAGGAACTAGCTGCCGAACGAGATGAGGATCAAAGAAAATCGAACTAACTGTGATAAGCAAAGTGGTTCATTTGACCATCAGCAGAAAGAAGTAAAGATAACTCTGGGATCTTCGACTAGCGATCCATGCTTTTCGCCCCAATCCCAAGAGGTATAGGAGGAAAGAGCTGGTTCTAGGAGAACATAACATTGAGGGCAAAAGAGTCTTGCCCATTCATTATAGGAGTCACTCCATTCATGGATTCCATCCTGGATAGGGCTTTCTTGCTCCGAACTCTTGTATAAAACACCATGTCGGGATCCCCAGGCGAAGTTTTCATACCAAATAAGGGTTCTTCCGATAAGCGAGTAACGAAATTCTTTGCAACAGAGAGCCTCAACAGCAGCTCTTAACCCAAACTTTTTTTGAAAATCAATAAGCCCGTCATCTCCGGCATAAAACCGGATAAATTGAGAGGGATGGGAAAAGCCCTTAGTTGTACTTTACGGCAACCCAATCAGGTGATATTCTCCTAGGTGAAATGGGAACAACTGGTGAGAAATGAATTGTCACCCTCCCTATGGTCTATGTGCTTCTTCCTGCATGTGTTTAAGTTCTCTTAATGAATCTATAGACCGGAATGGTTGGATCACTTTGGAGTGTGCCTGATAGATTCACCGATCTGAGTGTGGTATCTTCAATTCCTATAGGATTTGGGCTTAATCCTTAGAGCACTCAGAAGATTGGGATCCTAGGCACATGGCCGTAAGGTGCCGAGCTTATCTGTAAATACTTTATCTGAGAGGAGTGTGTGTGTGGCATTTCCGCTTTGTCAACAGAACATGGTTCTTAGAAAAAGGACTTAGTTAACTAAACTAAGTTACTTACTAGATAAATAAATGCTTACCTTATTCTTAGAGAAAGGGGGAGGTTCAAGTCCAAAAGAAAAGAGACCTTTGCTGATGCTTCTTACAGGAAGATACATATCATAGCCGAACTGGATGGCTACTATGCTACTGCTGATCGTAGTATAGTAGGCTTACTGAACTAGCTACTTCTGTCTTGTACAGCTATCTGATGCTATGCTTATCACAGACTGATTGTTTCTCTATTCAGAGACTAGCGGAATCCTTCTGTTACCGGATTTCGGGACCAGACAGCTTTCTTACCGGCTCGGCAGATATCAATGCTCCTGATGTCTGGATTGCTTGCTAATGCCCGGAAGAGAGTGATAGCCTGAAGTCTGATAAAAGAAAGAGCCTTTCATAGAAGAGATAGAGATAGGTCCTTGGCTATAATAGCTAATAGGCTCGGCTCGCTACTGACTGATGACTTTCTTTCACTAGGTATGATACTGCGGCAAGGGATGAATCAAGAAGGGAAGAAGGGCTGTCTTAGCCTCTGACTCCACATCCGTAATAAGCCCAATATCGAATCTCCTACTCGTAAAAATAAGAGAGTATGACTTCGTACCTCTCCTTTCAGTCTAGTGACTTCCTTTTGGGATAGTACCCAGGAAAAGGATGTCAAGACCTCACTCTAATATGGAATGTAGGCTAGGTCAATCAACTTCATTCACCCGAAGGAGGGAGGAAGTTAACGAACACTAACACAAAGAAGGCAGAGACGGGGTAGGTAGTGTGTCAGGAGAAAAGAAGACTGTGCCCGAACATAAGGATTTGCTGCTCGCTACGCCCCTTACTCTTATCCCGGATAAGGTCTCTTCGTTTTTCTCCTTTCTACAAGAACTCATTTTCATTTCGAGATGCGAAGAAAATAGGAGACTTTTCTTTTAGGATCTCTACTTCCTTAATCAAAGTGTGGAAATTAGCCTTCGTAAGGCCGACGCCTAAACCTTAATGAATATGAATAAGGAGCGAAGCGGAAAGACTTTCAAAGAATTCCATTTCCTTTCTAAGCAAGCCAGACTTATGCAAATAAGCGCATCGTATTTGAAATGTTCTCTTGGTGCCAAAAATGTTATTAACTGTAAAAAAGAAATACCCTTTCACGACCGCAGAGGAATTCATTCTTCTTCCTCTCTTCGGAGAGCCCTTTCGCTCGCGTGGGCGTAGGAAAGATCAATTCCCAGTCGAAGGTCAAATCCTAGTAAGACGGACTTTGTTGCAGCAGATGAAAGCTGCGAATAAGAGAACTGCGACAAGAGCGCAATTCTTGCCCCTTCTAACTCCAACCCTGACAGTGAGACCAGTCGAGCCATTTCATACCTGTCTATATTCCCTATAAGTCGACTTTGTACTCGCTTCGGTCGAGCAACTACGTACCTCTTCTTGGCAGTCGAGTAAGAGGAAGTAAAGCTGACACCAATATTGAACTTATGCATTTCTCTTTCTTTACATAGAGGCGATTCTTCCTTAATACCTTAAGGTAAGGTCCGGAGGTGGCCCTTACGAATGGTGCTCGGGATGCACCGTGGACTGAGATTGTAACTAAACCGACTCAAATAACGAAGACCTATGACTGAACTGGTCACTTGACTGCTAAACCGAGGATGTTGACTGGGTTGCAAGCAAAGACTAGGTCATTGCACATACAACTCTTATTGGTTTGGTTTTCACACAACTCTGCTATCAGAATAGGTCAATTGGTATGAAACCGAAAGCCTAACCTGGACTACTAATGGCTTCTTCTCTTGTTATAGGAAGCCCAGGTTCAAAGTCTTCTTTATGTTACACGTAGCAACTCTTCTTGTTCAATCCTTTAATCGGAACGACGAGAGAGTGACTAAGCCGAAAAGGTAGAGCGGGAACTGGGTTCATCGATGACCTCAAAACCAGTAGCAACCCTAGCTTAGCCTCTTTCTGAGCGCTGTGCTCTATCTCCTCTCTTCCCTACAGCACCCTTGCTTGAGTGCTATGCGCGCGATTGCTTCCTTATATAGCTAGCTTCTTTGTTTTCTTTGATAAGTATCTCCTTACTAGACTAGCTTCTTTGAGAGAGAAGGTTCCCCCCTTTCTTACTACAGGGAATGGGATAATGAGGAAACGAGAATCAGAAGGTTTGGTGAATAAGAAGGCAGAGGCAAGCGCAGAAGGGAAGCAAGAAGAAGGAAATATGAAAGAACCCTTCCAGTTAGATAAGCTGCTGTAGGAGCTTGCTAGGGAAAAGTCTCTCCTGGTTATGTTGCATAACTAATATCCAATTTCACGGAATCCCTTAGTTCAAGGGCAAGCAATGAAAGGAAGCTAGGTCTTTAATGAGGTGATCGTAACAGATTAGTGATGAATCCAATCACGGAGCTTGAAGCCTAGATAGAAAGAAGACTTGAATGGAAAAGGGCAAGTCGTTAAACCGAAGTTCCTTCCTATGTCTCCCTCAGCGAGGGTTTGTGCGGTCTTCAAAGCGGCAGGATTAAATCCTATACCTGATAGCAATCCGCCCCGATACGATAGTGACTTGATCTAATAAAGGGAGCTTTAGTTGAATCATTTCCAACCTAACCCTCTATTTCCTCGGATGAGGTCTCGCTTATTTTCTAAGATTTCCTGCTTCGAGTGAGTTCCACCCAATGGTATCCCACCAATCTCTTCCATCTTCACCCAATCCAGAAGGACTTGAACCCAATAGAGCAGAATGGCTAATTCCATCAATCGAAATGAGGAAAGTCCTGTTCTTTTACACGGTATGAACTAGAACATAGTTGGAAAGCCAATCTCGAGATCAACCTTCCACAATCCAATCTATATGCTGAGGTATCCCCGCAAGCAGTACAACTATCCTCCCGTCCTACCAATCTTCCTAGTGAGGATCAATTCACTGGCTTGGCTTGCTCTATTCCGCACTGAGGAAGCTGTGAAAGATTGAGTTTATTGATTAGCCTGAACAGGAGATCATATCTTATCTTAGTGATCAAAGCCGTTATGCTTGATGAGGATTTATCCCCTTATCTGACTGGTGGTTCTAACCTGATATCTATCATTGAGTCGGGATCAGAGTTCACCCGCTTGCCCTAAGGCTGAATGCCCGAGTAAGGCAAGCAACAGGAGTGCAGAGAAAAGGAAGGAGACCTGGTGAAACTCTCTTCCATGTCTCTTTATCTTATAAAAGATATTGTAAGAGCACGGTAAGTGGTCACACCTGCCAGCTGACCTTCATTGTAGACTCTTTTTTATTGGGGAGGAATGAAATGCTACCAATCTAAGAGGGCCTTGTTGGAAGAAAGGGATAAGGTTTGCATCGTCGCTAGCGAATTCCGTCCAGTAATGGAAGTAAAGAGGTGATAACGCTAGCTTCAAGACTGCAACATCTGGTCATAGCCAAGCCATTGTCACTTAGCGCATCCGAAACTCTCGTCCATAGAGATGGCTTCTCTCGGCTATCAAAGTGAGTTGGCATTCTTCAAAGCCGGAGAAAGCCAGTGAGGTTCCAACTCCGCCGGAGACTTGCTTGATCAGATTGAGCCTTGCCCAGAAAGTGGAAAGATGCTTTATTCCAACAAGAAAGGGAAGGGCAGAGGGGATAACTTACTCGATCAGCATAAGCAATCCATCCCACCGTAGTCACAACACAAGGTAAACATAGGGAAAGAACTTTGGCATTCCTGCTTCCACATCACATCTTTATCAATTCAATTACCGAGTTGCTTTCACTCCTCTTCCCCAAAAACTGGAACTTGCTCTTAAGTTAAGCTATAGTACTTTCTTACCTATTCTTAATTAGTAGTAGAAAGTTATACTCTTAAAGAATTTATAAGATAAGTTACTGGCTACACAGACTAGATTGACTGCCACTGACTGGCTTCCTTAGGAAAGAATGATAGAATACCAGAGGTAGTAAAAACTAGACCATGCCTCTATGATGCCAAGAATTCGACTGAGGGGCTTGGGGAGGCTTAAGATGAATGAGGCCGAAGAAGGTTCAACTAACCCTTAGATTCGGGAATAGGAAACTAGCAGTAAGGGTATTACGCTTCAAGAGAAGTGGAACTCACTCGAATAGAGAGAGTCTAGGCTCACTCACAGGTCAAGGGCTAGTATAGCAAAGAGGCTTTCAATTCCCGCAAAGCAAGTGGGAAAGAAAACTCATTTCCGTGAGCATGAAACTCCTGTATGGTCTTTACCGCTTGGGAACCTCAAAGCTGCTCTATGGCTCGCTGGAGTTAAATCAAGTGATCATATTCAGCCTTCTTCGGCTGATGAAAGTACTAACTTCCCTTGAGACTGAGATTTTGGTTTTCAGTTAAATTGTCATATATTCTTACCCTGAATGGAAAGGCATTCTGTATCTTTATGAAGTTAACTAAATCGATTAGGTCATACTACTGGTCGGGTACTTAAACTTCAGAATCGGCTCTGTCGCTTCTAGCTTGCAGTAAAGTTGCCTACCCGCAAACCCTGCCCTTAGGACTAGGTTGGAAACTCCCAAGAGGATGGAATGAAACTGGCTTGAAAACGGGCTTGCTCACTCGCTTTCAAGACGGAAGAATGAAAGGTTTTGCCTTGCTTGCTGCTTGCTTACTAGAAAAAGCGGTAATCTGGCTTTATATTCATTCTCAATCTTGAATTCCTAGTTAGAACTAAGAAACCAATGCTTTCCTCCTTTTCGCCAGAAAGCCCTCTTTCAGCCTTAAACCCATGTAGGATGGGATAGTCACACTCAAGCAGTGATTAGCGATTAGAGGAATATATAACTATGCAACAGCGGATATGCCTACTTTCGGATTCACTGTAACAAGCCGTTTTTCCACTTGCTTTGAAAACCGTCCTCTTAGTTGTAAACTAGTCTGAGAAGGGTCAACGTAGATAACATTAGGCTGAGCGCAGCCATTAGAAAGACCTCGAGATTCACCGAAGAAAGACCGGAACCTTTTACAAAACTCAATGAGCAGAACGCTTCGGAACGGAATAGAAGAAGGGGAGAGATTCTCGAACCGAACTAGGAAACGGATCCAATGACTTCAAAAAAAATTGAACGAGGAGCCATATGAAGTGAAAATCTCATGTACGGTTCTGTAGAGTGGCAGTAAGGGTGACTTATCTGTCAACTTTTCCACTATTACACCCAAAAAACCAAACTCTGCCTTACGTAAAGTTGCCAGAGTACGCTTAACCTCTGGATTTGAAATTACTGCTTATATACCCGGTATTGGCCATAATTTACAAGAACATTCTGTAGTCCTAGTAAGAGGGGTAAGGGTCCTTTCTTTTGTTGTTGCACTGAATTGCTTATCAAAGCGATTCTTCGCTCGATCAAGTAACAAATCAAGCCAGCGAGTGGAAGTGGAATAGTCATGCGAGTCTATTTTGCTTATGAGTCTCTTTCTTTTCCTGGCCTCACTAGGTATGAAAAAACAACCACCGCACCGGATGTGAACCTTTTTCTAAAGCGGAATTAGGCTCATCCGACGAAAGATTTTTTTTCCATTGACACAGGTCGATTCCTCTTTATTTATGGTACAACCGAGCTCCTTGTAGGTCTTCCAACTCGAGCAATCAGAAGCAAACGCATCGCCCGCTACGGGCATTCTCTTGAAGCTTAAAAACGAAGTGTTTCATCGGCCCGGCTCAAAAGCTGTTGGTGACTGGGTTCCCTGCGGGGCTTTTACAGTTTTTCTTCCGTCACTCCCAACCTGTTCTTCTTCGACCGCGAGTGAACCATAGCCTTTTCCCGGAGATAGCCTTTGAGATAACCAGGTCTTTTTCTTTATTGCCAGGAGCTGTAAACAACATCTTCTTTTTGTTTACAGAGCTTAGTCCTTATTCTCTTCCTCTATCTAAGTGAAGAATCTCTTCTTCAATCGATGATTCTTCTTCGCCGAGTTCAGACTCGCCAAGAGTTGTTCGAATCCCAGGAGAGTTTTCAAGTGGTCAAGCAAGTCTGAAAGTCATCGGGTAAGGTTTTATAGTTCCAGGTTAAACGTACTAAATCTTATTAGCTTATTGCCATCGGAGTGAAATCCTGTCCAGAAGTTGTGAGAGAAGGATTAGTTCGTGTCTGTGTCAAGGGGACGGGTGACCCGACTTCCATAGGTAAGAGCTGTCTAACCTCTGTTGTGTTGTTATAACCTAGTCTGACTCGTTCTTACCTCCCTGCCTGTTCTCCTTTCTTTCTTTTATGAGAATACTTGCCGCCTCTGCTCTCGTTCGGGCCCCGGGAATCCCTTGCTTTTGGCTACGGTCTTTATTTACCTTTTTGCGCTCTCCTCTCAAAACTACTCATTTACAAAGACTACTTGAAGGGCACGGCACGACAGCAATACCACGACAGATATACTTACCGACAAGAGAGAGCGAGACTGACCCACCTGAGAGAGAGAAGGCAAGAGTGACTCCCCCCTATCACTGAAAGGCGGCCGGAAGACAGTTTTTCTTTCCCACGGCCTTATTTACCAAGCTCGGGACTAGAGGAGCATTTTTGGAATTTGAGGTATCGCTTGTGATAAGGAAATGTTCATATATATAGTAATGTCCTTTTCTTGCGCCCTATTTGAGACTGAGACTAAGGCAGGTACCCTGTCCTATCACCTTTATCAAATCCCTAGCTCTCTTCCTTAGTGCAACTGTCCTATTCCTACCATGGGAATCTCTTTCCTGTGTCATATCTATAGTTTCGGATATCAAACCGGACGGTATCGTATATGAAGAAAGAGATTGTTGAGGTTAGTAGACTAATCTATTCATTGGTAGGGCATTTCTTCCTGTGACCGCCTTTCCTACCAAAACCCCCGGTTTTTTTTCTAGACTAGACCTTCGGGATTTTTTTAGGATTCATACATGCATTGATCCAGTCGAAGAACCTGCTCCAGAGCTACTACTCCGCCTAGCGTATCTTCCTGCTCGTCCCAGGTTCTCTCTGCTCGGTTCCACAATCAATCCCAGATCCATCCATTTGAGGGAGGTCCAATTCTGCGCTCTTCTAATTGCTTAGAAGGGTTCAAAAAGCCCTTTACATCTAGGGCTCAAGCCCTATTAGTTCTGTATATTCAAGAACAGGGCGGGCTATCAAATGGTCGACTGCGAAACCGGTTAAAAAAGCGTATACTTGAACGATGCCCTCTATCGGCGATAGTTCGACGGACTACTTTTGCGATGTCTGTCACATGAAGAAGAAAAGTACATACACACTATCTCCCACTACCTCCTCTAATTCTCTAATTCTAGGCCAAGCAGCCCTTTATGCGATAATACCTTTTTTAAAAAAAGAAAAGGCAAGGCCGGTGAAAGCAATCAAGCCAAAGCAACATTCCTTCAACTACCGCTCCTGCCCCTAGGAAAGACAATCCAATTACCAGTCTCAGTTCCAGGTCCTATAACTATCCCCTTCCTTCTTCTTATAACGCGAGTGACCCATATCTATAGCCAACAAGGTCCTCACAGCTTCACAAGTAAGTTCCCCCTTTTCTAGAGCAGCTAGCACACCAATTCCAACAATCCCGTATATTGCTCCTTCTCCCGTCCTTCTTACTGCTACGTGGGAAGAGCCTTCAATTCATTTCGATAAGAGCCAAAGGAGTCTTCCTCTCTAGTAGCCCTTCCGACAACAGATTCAATTGCAGCAGTTACTCTAACAGCGGCAATCGCCCATGGTTCTGCCCTACTATATTCATTATGACCCAAGGCTAACTCCCTGCCCTAAGCTAAGCCCTACGGTTCCTTCGCTTCCCGCCGTTAAGAGTTCTGGCTTCTATTCTAGGGCAATAAGAGTGAAGGACAGTAGTTAGCAATCCCGGTATTCAAAAGGAAGAAGCAAGAATTGACATTTCCTCCTCGGCAAGTAGAGTGACCTCAGCCAGCCAGCTAACTTCCTAATCATTTCGTAGTCGGCGATTTTGAAAAAGATAAGAGCGGAGCAGATCTAATTCCTCTAAGGTTTTTTTATTCGCTTACGCGCCTTTTTACTGGTTCATCTGGTGCATATTCTTTAGTTGGGTGGGAGCTTTCCCCCATCTTGGCTAGACAGGTTTATAGGCCGATCTTCTTACTTCTCTTCGCATCTCGCGCAAAAGATCTGTTATTAGCTTATTCAAGCAGTCGAGGGTCCTTAATCTTTTTCGCCTACTTGCCTTTTTCCTTACAGCCTATATATATAGACTGAGGGCATTCTCGCAGCTACTTCTTGCAAACAGCCTTTTTTTTGTCCTAACTGCGCATTTGAAGCTTCTTCTATCAAAGAGCTTGGGCATCTTTCGATGAGTAGGTCCGGAAAGAGACTGAAGGCATCCCTATGTGGTTAACATTTCCCTGAGATGCCCAGCCTTTATAGACAAGTAATCCATCCCGCCATTCCTTATTGCGCACTTTCAGTGTGAATAAGAAGAAGAGCAATCTCTAGTTTCGAATCTAGTCTCGGCATCAATCCCAAAGGCCTCTAGTCCCAGAAAAAGACTTCAAAGAAGTAGCTCGTGGAACTGAGTTCCGCTAACCGCTTCTTGCTAACAAAGCTGTCCAATTCAATGAATGTGTTTACGTCCTCTCTTCTTAGTCTACGATTATCCCTGCTCTTCCTCAGATGTGGATATAAAAACCTGGTCGAAAGTAGAAATGTGTGATTGGCTTCGTCCCGGTAATTCCTTCCCCTAAAGAAATAGCAGTAGACCGTATTGTATTCAATAGTTGCCGAAGGGGCCAGGCCTTCCTCACAGCGCCCGCCATTGCCATTGATTTTAGCACACCGGAAACCCTCACAGTCAGAGTGGATAGGCTTACACCGGTTCATTTAAGCTTTGGTAGATGATGGATGACCGAATCAGGGAAAAGTGTGGCCCATTCATCGCTCGCCAAGGCCCTATCCAACCTTGCCAGTCTAGTCCCCCTTCTCCAAGTAGAATTTGTGCCTACATAGCAAAAATCGATTAAGCCCTTCATCTGCACGAAGTTTTGAAAAGAAGAAGAGGAAGGCCTAGTACCTCGGGCTCCACCTTTCCTGTCCTCAGAAGTTATAGTAGCATTCCCATCTCCAGCTAGGAGCCATGGAAGGGACATGTTCATCATGATGGCTGAAAGGTCTTGCCAGAAGAATTTCCTTTCAGTGGGCTTTGGGCTCCCATAGATGGCCGAGAAGAAGGACAATATCAATCAACTAATCCATCACGAAGGACAGGAATGAATGAAGCTGCACCTTGGCAGTTCCAGACCAAGAGAGACATATTCATGAGAGAGAGGGGGATTAGTGCTCCATCTTTTAGCTTTCTTCATTCTTTTTCTGTCCGTTATGACCCTTTCCTCGCTAAGTTCATCTAGAGATTTTCATTAATGGCTTTGATTCTATCGGGGTCAAGGACTGAAATTGGACATTCTTCACTTTGAGGCCCCTTTGTAGTTTCACCCCTGGAGACGAAAGCCCTTTATCCGGAGGCTTTGGGGGCATCTTCTCTTTCCGCGTGGATAAATTAGATAGCACGTGGATCTGAGCTGGCTGATCCTCTTTTGCTTGCGCATCACTTCGCGGGTCCCTCAATGGCTTTGATTTTCAAGCAAGCCTAGCCGATTGAACTACAACGGCCGAATGCTTCTCTTGATCGAGTGAGGGAGAGGTACCGTACTTTCTCCTTACCAGTCGAGATACTGCCTAGCCTTGTACGCATTGGAGGGGGCATATAGATGCCAAACCTTCTTCGTGATAGACGCGTCTGTCCTGGGTTGGCTGGACGAGGCCTTGGGAGAGCTGGATTGGCGGTTTGATCTGGGTGGAGCAGCTTTTTTGCCTTTTGTCATCTTTTACTTTTGGCTCCCTATCCGCGAGGCTTTTTTTTGAAGTCCCAGGAATAACATAGCTAATCTGTCGCCTCTTGAGTCTCCTTCTTGTCCCTCTCCTAGAGTCTGAAGTGAGTTCTCCGAGGAGGCTAGGACGTCAAACCTAGACCCCGTAATTTCACTAGGTGGCTGACTCTCATTGATCAGCTTTTTTCTAGCCCTGTCAGATCTCCATGCTCGCCTTCGGACCTGCATCCAAGGGCCCTACCTCTCTCCCTCGGCGATATTCCCGGCAGCTTGAGGTTGGGCAGTCTCCGGCGGCAACTCGCCTTTCTTCTAAGGGCAGTTGTCCTAAAGGTGTCCATATCTCACACAGTGGTAACAGATAGTAGGGAGCCATTCATATTCAACCCTCAAGGCATGATCATCGACTTTGATTTTGGAAACTAGCGGTTTAGAGAGATCAATAATGAACGCTAGACGAGCAAATCGGCCTCTATCTCCAGTTTCCGTCTTCTAATCAATATCCATCCTAATAACCTCGCCAAGAACCTGTGCAATTGCCCTCAAGACGCTCGACTGATAATAACGCTAGGGCAGTCCCGGAAGTCTGACCCACGCAAAGACTTTATGGATCCTTAGATTGAGCGGCGAGAAGGAAGGTTGCCAGGGTTGCACCCTTAAATAGTGACCAAAGATTAACCAGGGTCCTCCAAGCAGAGCATTCTGATAGTCTTGGGCATTCTGGAACTTTACAATGAAAGAGTCACCTTCAAGATCGGCTAGTTGAAGAGGTACAGTCCGCTTCCAGAGGTTCATTATTTTGTCATGAAGCCTTCGATAACCCATGGATCTTACAAGCTGCTTTACAACAACAGCAAGTCTCATGCTTTGATTGAGCAAGTCGTCTATGCGAGAGGAGAACTGGATAGAGGGCATTACTTCCTCCTGCACCATATCCTTCTTATCCCTTCCTTCTTCGCTGATCATTTCAGAGCCATTATCCACTTCTTCCTCAAAAATTTCAACAACGGGAGGGGGATCTTCTTCCTCAGTTCTTATCTTCACCTTCTTCGTCGATCCATTGTTCTCAGGATGTGGCGGAGGTTCTTCTTTCTCACAAAGCTCAACGGCGACAGTGCACTCCATTTTCAGAGATAGACCTGTCTTGAAACGGCTTTGACAATCCTACACTTGCCTTATCTTACCCTTGACTCTCTCTCTCGATAGAGACTGAAAACTTGACCAATAAGAGCGAATCGTTGCTGTAGTCGATTGCTCCGGAATTGGACACCTTCCTCCAACAGCCCATAATTCCATATCATGATGGCGGAGACCAAAGAAGTTTGGGGCGCAGTTCGCTCCTCGCTTTTGTTCAATTATAAATAACTATCCAGTTTGATGGAGATTTGTAGCATCATTCAAGTAAATACAGATTGAGATCGTAGAAACATGAGCTTGTGATATAGCTACACCTAATTCCGGACCGGTTAATGCAAGAACTATAAATAAAGGACCAAGATCTCCTATGAAATAGAAAAGATCATTCATACATAGCATAGTCCAAGCGGACCCACTTAAAATCTTTACTGAACTATGACCGGCCATCATATTAGCAAATAAACGTATTCCTGAGCTTAATGCGCGAAAACAATGAGGGATTAGCTCAAGGAGTACTAAAAAAGGTGCTAACGGCAGTGGGACCCCTGCGGGTAATGAGAAGCTTAAAAAATGAAGCCCATTTCTTTGAAATCCCACTATAGTAATGCCAATAAAAATAGAAAATGAGAGACCCAAAGTAATGAGAAAATGACTTGTAACTGTGAAGCTATAAGGTATCATACCCTGGGGATTACAAAATAACGAAAAAGTAAAAGTGACCAAGATGCAAGGGAAAAACTTTTGTTTCACATTTCCGGCTATTTGTTCGTTTACCAGGTTCGGCACGAAATCATAAATAAGCTCTACCAAGGATTGCCAAGCATTGGGTACTGACTTTCCTCCTCCATTTTTAGTAACAAAATGAAACAGCAGTAAGACCAAACTGAGAGTGAGCAGCATAAACAATGAGGGATTTGTGAATGAGAAATACAAGTCACCTATCTTCATATCCATCAATGGGATTATCTCAAATTGATCAAGAGGGCTTGATAGGGAGTCCCCTGCATCACAAAGAGCAATCGGGAGGAATAGCCGAAGAGTGAAATACCATTCTAATTGAATATCGAAATCCCATATATCGAAAGACCCTATAACAACAAAAAAAGCAAGGGTTACGGCGATCCATTGAAATTTATTCACTTCTTTCCCTTTTCCCTCTCTGTCGGCCCTTTGCGGGCCTTTCGACGGCATGGATACCGTATTCTTAACCCCATTACCTCCTTCACCTTTTTCAATATCTTTTTCTTCTTGAGGATTAGGCTTATCGAAGTAGTCCTGTACTTTCTTCCATGCATTCTTACATCCTTCCCAGATACAATCCAAACAGTTTCTCATATTATATGAACAGTCTTTGTGATCCGCTTTACTTACTTTCGTTAGGAAAGACTTGTCAGAAATGTGTATGTGCTTGGTTGTTGACCAAGAAAGACATGGGAAAAAGACCAAAGCTATCAGAAAGACTAAGAAAGAGAAACCCAAGAAAACTTCGTTCTACTTGCATGTATTAAGCATATAGCCTAACTAGCATGATTGGGCCCTGCAGTGGTAGAACCTGGTGAACCGGGCACTCATTGACGCACACATCTATCATTTATTAAGGAATTTCATTAGATGTAAAAAAATCTAGATGAAACTGATAGACTAGACGGAAGAGCTGACTGAAGACATTGAATTCGAGATGCAAATGGAATAGGAATGAATTCACCCACAGAGTGCAAATTCATAGCAGCCGCTGGTTATACCATGTTGCCTAACCTCTCTTATGACATCCCCATGAATAAACACTAAATCTCATCCTTTGTTGTCAATTTCTGTCGGGCCGAACCACTGACACAAGGATTTTCAGTCCTGCCTACCTGAACCACTTTGAAATAATCAGTCTCTTTTTTACGTAATTTATTTAGCCTGCCCGGGATTCGAACGATGACTGAAGCCTCTATCTTTAAGGGCCTCTTTACTTTTTCTCTTTCTCTTTGAATAAAGACGAACTCTTTTTTATATACTCAAATTTCAGTCTAGTTCGCCACAAGGGATGAAAGCTTGGACCGACTTATTAAGTAAAAAGATCTCTCGCTGCACACTTTATAGATATCTCTTTGAGGTCTTCATTATTGGCTACATGCTATAGGAGCTATGTGTACACCGCCGCGTCGAAACTATCTTTCAAAAGTAGGATCACTGCCGGCTTGTTTTTTAGGGAGGGAAAGATCACTCCTAAAATAAAACTAAAAGCAGCCGTGATCTTATATACGATATACCGCCAAACACTTTGTAGGCAAGAGGAAAGAAAAGCTATTATGTCAACTATGTGGGACCTTGCCAATTATTAGCTTGATTCACTATCGGATAACAAATGCCGGACCTTATTTTGGAAGCAGGGAGGGGGTGAGTCGCCGCATTGACTCGAAGAATCTAGCCACCCCACGAACTATGGTCTACTCCCGCGAGACAGTTCTTAGTCTTTACTCTAGGATGAACTGAGCCATAGCTTCTAGGGCATGTCGCCCCCAATCTCCTTGTGATTAGATCTGCTCGACATGCAAGTAGTCTATGCCTGTTCAGGCACTCTTAAGCCAGACAGTGTACTACCCTCTGACTCAAAAAAAGAAGAAATATCAGGCGCGTTAGCGCTTTCGTTTTCCAATAAGGGGCGGAGCTTGAAGAAGCGAAGCGAGCCTAGAATAGCAGCCTATTACGTTACGTTTTCAGGCCCCTTTACTTTTTTTTTTCAATAAAGCGCTAGTGCCCCTATCCTATAGAGTAAGGCTCTTCTGCTATCAATGAAACCGAAAGAAACACAAAAACCCAGTGCGTTTTGTATAGATCGAGACTTGTAGCTGGATTCTTTACTCATGACATACTGGGAAGAATTGCAGGAAATCGTTCGATAACACTTCTTACTACTATTTTCAAATGATATCCGACGATCAAGACAATTCCCGCGAACTCTTTCATTTCATAGAAGTTGATTCTTCTTCTTACAAAGCAAATAGCATTTCCTATTGATTTGTCCCCTATCCTATAGAGCTGGACCTATTCTGATTCTGAATTATCCGTCGCTACGCTGTTCCCAAGGACTAGCAAAATCGAAATAGCGAAATTCTTGGGTCATCTCAATGGGTTCAGAAACCACACGTTTCTCTGGATCATCATAGCGTACTTCTACATATCCACTCAGAGGAAGGTCTTTTCGTAATGGATGACCCTCGAAACCATAATCTGTTGATATACGGCGTAGATCCGGATGATTGATGGAAGAAACACCAAACATATCCCAAACTTCTCGCTCCCACCGGCCGGCTGATGGAAATAGACTGACTACCGGAGATATTCGTGTTACTTCGTCTGCACTGGTTTGTACACGAATGCGTGAGTTATACCGAGTACTCAGTAAATTATAGACCACTTCAAATCTTCGTTTTCGAGAGGGATAATCAACTCCGCAAATATCGATCGAAACTTGAACCCTTGTATAGGTATGCAATTGAAGAAAGCACAACAATTGAAATAGGTAGTCCGTTTTGGTATCAGATCTATTCCCATGTTCCGATCTTTCCATTTTTTTAACCCATTTCTTGGGTAAAGTCTCCCAACTATATTTGAAAATGGATTGGTTATCCATATAAAGAAAGCTTTCTTGTAGTTCCGCTTCTTTTCTTGCTCTCAAAAAAAATGAAGAAAGACTTGTTTGTTGTAAATCGCCGGTTGGGTTTACCAACCAAGAAAGACATGGGAAAAAGACCAAAGCTATCAGAAAGACTAAGATGGATAGAAAAAAGGTGGCATGATCTCAATCGAGAGTCATTTCCCTGAGTGACTCTAGAATGGAATCAACCAGATCTTCACTTATTTATGTTTTTTTTTCATTGAAGTAATAAAGCCTTCTTGCTACTAACCCGCACCTACTCATAAGCATCTTCCCCGTGGGAACTGAACCCTCTCAAAGACCCATTCATTCAGACCTCCCACTCACTGGACTTCCCGCTCGCACTGATTGGATTGCTCCTTGCTTTCAAGAGTTTGACCAGCTTTCTACTATATTGAAATTGAATTATGAAACAGACTGGCTATCCAGCGTCCTACTGCTTTGCCTCCTTTGCTTCGAAGGAATGCTTGCTACCGTTAGCCTTACCGAACTCTCTCAAAGAAAGACTTTCCTACTGGCACTATGCTTAAGACAGGTTTGCTGTAGTTCGCGAATAAGGACATGGCTTCATCTAGGTCCAGCTATGATGATAGACTCCCCAAGAGTCGCACGGACCGGACCTACTTTCCATATAATATATAAATAAAAAGTCTTCCGCCTTTCTCCTTGAAGCTCTTCCCGAAAGACTTATAAAAAAAAAAGAATAGCCATTTTTTTGGAATATGACTCTATTAATTCCCTCACCTTCCCAAATGAAACTGATGAAAGAGGAGCCGTCACAGCTTCTCCTTCGGATCACTTACTCGGCTTTACAAAGCTCCCCATGGTCGCCTTCGATACCATTCCAATCAGTGATTCTTATACCCTGACTTCCCCATAGCCACTTGCTTACGACCTTTCGACTCTCGCTAAACTCAAGAAAGAAGATAATTTCACATTCACCCTTCACTTCTCGTACCGGATAGGCTCTTGGACTTGGAGCTCACAAATGCGCTGTTTGAGTGAACGAATGCGCTGTTGACATGAGATAATGAGTTGTTTTACTTTTTTCTGCTGAAGTCGGAGAAGAGGAGGTAGCGGTTCGTGCTTGAGTTGAATCACTTGACTTTGGTCCTATCTTTATATTAAGTCGTAGATCCCCTTAAAAAAAAGGAAATGACATAGGTGTACCCTACCACTGCTGTATAAAGTCTTGAAAACTGGCTCACATGGAAGCCCGAAAAAGGTAAGGGTCAATGCAACTGTAGGGAAACATTTTCTTGCAGTCACACGTACCAGGCCCTTACCAGCTTGAAAATGAACTTTCTTAAACTGGCTTTGCAACTACAACTTCCATTAGAACTAGATGGTTGGGAATTGACACTTACACTCCAAAGGCTTACCTTTTTTATGCTATTGGAGGGGCCTAGATCTTCAAGCCTTAATGTGAATGTTAATGGAAAGATTAATTCCTAAATTTGTCTATTGCCCCTGGTACTCTAACAGGTTGGGGGGTATTGGATAGCTCTTTAGCAAAGGATCTTAGATAGGTTGGTTCTATACTAGACTACTCGAAGGGATCTTTTCTGACTCTACTATTGTATTGCATAAAAACCATATGATAGTGTGACTCCCTCCATATCGTGGAATAAAGCATATTCAACACCAAATAGTCGTCTTCTTAGTGCTTATCTCTTTTCAGCGGAACATAAAGATATCCTATACTAGGCCATAAGAAACTGCGTCTTATGGTCCGGTCCATAGTTAGACCTTCCCCAATCCTCTCGTGACGATCCTGGTATACTAGAATGTAGGCCTTTAGCTCCTTATCATTAGCTCTTACGCTTTCATTTAAGGTCATTATAAAATGCCAGGCCAGCCCTTGAAAAGACATATGCAAACCCATAGACATAGACAAGCTGGAGAGACAGGCATAGGACTACCAAAAGCTCACTTTAATATAAATATAAAAAAGGGGATCCCTAAATGCCTATTGGATTGGATGACAGACAGGGACCATCTTCGATTGCCTCGTATAGAACCAACCCCAAAAAAGGTCACTGGAAATGGCTGGAATGAATGGTTTTAAAACTTCTTGCCCTATCATTTTTTCTTACTGATTGAATCTACAGAGCTAAGCACATATATTATTTCCTTTCTCTCATTGGCTTACTTGCTGGATCAATTGCATTTCCCCTATCCCGCCGCTTGCGGGAAAGACTTCCGCTATAGGGATAGGTAGGTCTCCTATCTGGTAATAATCAAGAATATATATGTACATACTGGAGGAAAGAAAAGAGCTTGCCCAATTGGAAATAGTACTGCTCAGCGAAATGTTGTATCTCTCGTTCTCAGATAGACGGACATTCAAACTAAAATCATTCCTTTTTCTTGTTTTCACTCGCTTACTAATAACTAATCAATTTTCTTTTTTTTTTCTGCAAGTGGAGAGGCCTGGCTCGATAGACTAAGGGATACAAAATCAATCCATTATCCGCTTGCCTACTTTAAAACTTTGTTTTCTCAATAGATTACCATTGAGCTAGAACCAAAACTTCTTTGCCCGCGAAATCTGCTTGCCCTCATCCCTAGACTGCGGTTACGGGGACAAGGCAAGGGGGGGATGTAACAAAACTCAAAGCGATAAAGAATGAAACTGGGTGGCTTAAAGCCCTTAAGACTTCAACTCGCTCTTAGGCAGAAGCACTAGGAGCCATGGAATTAGGGGGGGCAACTCATTCACACTTGATGTTATATAACGGGATGTAAGAAAACAGAACTCCCCCTGTCTCGCGCGAAGAAAGAACCAAGCAAACCGCTTTCACATCCTATGTCTTGCGCTTGACCTATAACCAGCTCTCCCTGGGAAAGAAAAGAGCTTGCAATGCGGGCTACTCTATTGGATCCTATTCGTTCGGCTGGGCTGGAAATGGCTGCCTCACTGCGTTGCGTGGACTCCTACCATCGAAGCAAACTAGCCTGGCCCAACATGTAAACTTTCTCCAAGAAATGGGCTTACCCTATGATTGCCGGCTGACAAAAAGAGGTCAAGATTGAAACATTCCTTATTTGGTTTGGCTTGCCTATCTCTTTGCCTTTCGATTTCTCTCAGAATCAGAAAGCCTGCTTCGCTTCCCAAGAGATTTAGGGAAAAGGGCCTTGTCGGCCACCGCTTGCTGATGACGGAACGCATCGTCAATGAAAGGGTCCTCGCGTTGGACTTAGTTGGAAAGGTAGGTGTTCGGCATGTCCCTTGGTTGCGAACTTTTTTAGTAGGGCGGGTTTGGAGATCCCATTCCTCACGTTTACCGTTGTCCCCAGACTTCACCCTTTCCTTGTATACTTTTTCATTTCAATAGTAAGGCGTGTCCCTGTCTCCAACAAGTGTGTGATCCACTGATTCACTGAGTGACTCTTTCTGACCGCGGCAGTCCCTATCTCTTAAAGCCCTATCAGACTTCCTCCCTCGAGAAGGGACTGCCTTCCAAGAAAGACGGACTCCATGTGATCCCCTGACACATGGGGATGGAGCCAATCCGAGGTACATAGGTACGAATTAGACTCTCCCAGTCGGCAGTTATGTCATTAACGACATCTACCATCTGATCAGAGTCCGTCGGAGTCACTATGGATTCTACTACTTTCTTTTATTAGTCAATCTCTTGGCTAAGGGTATAGCCCTTGCAAGAGTGAAGAATGATAAGTAGAGTTTCACTAGTAAGTCGGACGTCTCATCTTTCTTTCCGACTTGACTACGATGGAAAGACGGGATAATCCTAGGATACCCTGACCTCGTCAACGAGACAGGAAAAGGCAGCAAGAGGCCTGTTTTCCGGGGCATAAGCTTGCTGCAATGACACAGCACATTTAAGTAAAGCGCAGTGAACAAGAAACCAGATTTCCGGACAAGCCTGATCACCTCCTTAGCAAACAAGTGCGCTCCGACACAGAGCTCTTTGTTGAGACCATCCATCGGTCACTACCAAGATGACTCGATTAAGAACCATCTTAAGTAGTGGAAGACCTTCCAAGATCTTCCACTACTTAATGGCCTTAAGTCGGAACAACTTGTCAAACAGGGTCAGGTTAATTTCCATAATTTATGTAACCTTCCTGGTCCTGGTTGGGAGCTGTCTCCACAGGACACGACCAAGTGAGCTAACAGGGGGTTTAGAGCTCCTTAACACCGGATATTCCGTATTAGTTGATGCAACTCTGACTAAGGTGGATCTGGATATGATATTGACCATAAAGCAAAGCGGATACTGACTTCGAAAGTGCTCTTAATCACTTATTTCTTGGCCTTCTCTTCAATCCAATAGCAAGAGAAGGTAGAGGAAGACAAACCTTATGTCAAAGCTTCATGCTTACTTTTTTACCCTACTTCCTACATGCCTGATCTTAATGCTTGCTTGGAGAGCGCAAATCCTGTAGCGGTAAACCAATAGCAGCGGAAAGGCCGACAACACCTGCTTTTCCGTCTTGCCTTTGCTACTTGAGAGAATGCCTTGGACCGAGACCGAAAGCAGCTCTTCCCCTCATCTCATTAGCAAGAAAACCGCTTGAATCCATTATTTCTCTAAAGCACTACTTATTTTTTTTAATTATTAAACCCCGAAAAAAGTATCTTTCATGCTTAAATCGAGAATGCTTGCTGTCAGGCTTTCGTACCGAAACAGCTGACTTGCTTGCATCCCTTTGATTGCTGAGTCTCTCCTCCTTGCTGCACTATTATGGTACATCGGTCTAATCCTCTGATCCCGTGACTTGCCTTTCATTTACTTGTCTTTCTCTTTCATCTTTCTATCCTATGCAATAAAAAAAAAAGGAAGATTCTATGAATATCCCCATCCATAGTAAAGACTCTTCTCAAATACGCAGTTGCCAGATTACACTAAACGAAGCCATTTTAAGTGTGCTAATGAAACCTTCTTTATAAAGAGGATATGCCATAGGGTGCCCCGAGGATTAGAGCCAATAAATATACATCACATCGATCTAGCCTAATAAACAAGGCTCCATTCATACCGGCTTAATTCATTATTGCCTCCTACCGTATGGCATCTCCTCTACTTCAATTCAAACTAGCGCTTCGCCCCTTTCCTCTTTCTTTGCTGCAATAGATGAGATTTGGCCTAGTTCCAATCCTTTGTCAAGTCACTTAAAAGCAGCCTCCCTCCTCATTTGCTGCAGGTGAGAAAGGGCCTAGCTTTCCGCTGGCCTGATTAGTAGTCAGACTGATGATCTACCCGTCTCCGAGGGGGTAGACCTGCTGGCAACTCCTACGGCAAAAGAAAAGCGAACTCTTCCTTAACTTAAGCAGCGCTATGCTTCATCCTCAAGGTCAACGGTTCTAGCCTCCTGAACCGTCATAATGGACTTATCAAAAGCCTCTTATGCCATTTTTACCGATTTGGCTATTTGGGCCGTTTTACTCATTTCTTTGATTACCAGGGCATAAGACTGCCCGCTCCACCACGTGCATAAACTAATTATCTCATTATAGGCCAAAGCGTGACCTTTTTTCTGGCCAAACTCTGTGACAGGGATATAATATAAAAAAGGGTGTAATCCCGATTTCTCTAAAGCGCTACGTCTTTTCCCGGCCATCATGCATCGCTCCAACCTCCTATTGCCACAGCCTTACAAGCCAAGCAAGAAGTGAAAAATCTCAATAGGGACCTTACTGCCGTTCCCAGCTTAAGCGTCTACACCTCCCAACAAAGTGAATGTACCTTATGGAACCTCCGATAGGGACTTAGATGAAGCCCGCCGACCTTCTCCACCTGCTCTGTAGATGGAACCTTCGTAGAGCTACCACTTTCGAGAATCATTTTTGTCTTTTTGCCCCGGCCAAGGGCACACCACATTCGAAAGAGATCCCTCAGACTCCAGTCCTACCCCGTCTTCTTATCTTAGGATTAAGGTTGCAGCACAGTTTTCTGTAGAAGTGGCTATGATAGCAAAGAGCAGAAGAGAAGAAAGAGATGTATTCTATAGAATAAGATAATAGTTGAGAGCACTGCTAGAAAGATAAAGATGGCGATAAGAGATTCGTTCTGTCTTTCTTCACTTCTTATCTTTATCTATGATATTAACTTGAACTTGAAGACGAGTCTTATTCATAACTAGAAAGCAGATCGAAAGAAGCATAGGTACACTGAACACTAACCCAATCCAGATGAAACTACTATTATCGGAACCCAGCTTCTCTTTTTTAGCGAATAAAGATTGAAGTCGCTCTTACACTTACTCTATTGAAAATCTTTCTAATTTATCATATGAAAGAAGGAGAAAGGGGGCTGCTACTGCAACCAAGCAATTGGTGCAGACGCTCTACGATGCAATCAGACAATGAGAGAGCGGACTCTCTTTCTCTAAGGGACACTTCCTCATTTTCTTTATTCCACCCCCTTTCGTCGGTTCCAGTAATGGGAGGGGGAGTACCATGTAGTTAGGAAGATGATCGATGCCTAAAGCATGTCTACTTAAGATCTCTATCCTTTCTGGTGATCAAGATATCCCAAGAAGAGAGACCTGACGGCGCTTACTAGAAGAGAAGGAAAGAAGACACTGACTCTCAATCTATTCCACCGGAAGACTACCGCTTGATTTCTCTCTGTCCACAGCCATGACTCACCCACCTTTCCATCCCCCCTCAGCATATAGATCCACCCGATCGATGAAGACTCGAACCGAACAGTGATCAAATCGACTGACTTTGGAGAGTCAATCCTCAGGGCAAGCCAAAGGAAGGACGGGATAGAGCTCAAAGACAGGCTGAAGGCAGAGAAGGATAGACGAGACAAGGAAGCAAAGGAGAAAAGAAAGATCGGAATAGAATAGAGGTAACGGTGGAACGAACGGTAGACCCAACTCTGTATACTTAGCCGGAAGCAGGGCGTTCCACCGATTCCACTTAGGGAGAAAGCCTTTCCCGTATCTATACCTGATCTGCTAATTTCTATCCGGTAGACTTGGTAAGGTAAAAGGGCCCCGACTTCTTTGATTTCCAGAATTCGAGTTCGACCGCAGCTGCCCCTTTTGTGTTTTGGGGGGATCAAGTTCCTTGCCAACTATCGACCCCGATCTCTTTTCATTTTTGGTATTACTAGCCTAGCCTTCGTAAATCACACTAAAGCAGAGCACCCAACTATGGCAAGGCCCCCTTAAGTAAGGGTTAGGTTAGTCAATCCGGCCCGAGACGCGTTCGTTGACAAAACCGCCGTAGGAATGGAGACCTTTCAATAGAGCGGAGGCGAACTGATCAACGAGAAAGAGGCCCTACTCACTACAAACGAATACACCACAAGATCGAACTGCACTCATGCCTCTCCCGCATCAAGTTGACCGACCCCCTACGTAGTTCTTCTATCAATCATGTACGTAGGTAGGGTCCTCCATTCTGATTGGTATATCATGAAAAAAGCCATTTGCACCAGGCGCACTGCGCTTTCCCTTGCCTAGATGTTCGCCTTTCTAAGTCAAGTAATGGTGACCCGCCGAAGACTGGAGCCTCAAAACATGTTGACGAAGACCCCCGAACTTAGGGTTCGATCAGTAGAGGGGACGACTTTCCCTCCCCGGAAGAAGAATAGCCCCGCTCTCTAGCCGACTGATCCCGTGGATCATATAACTGGGAGGGAACGTGTCACATTAGAGGTGAACGATAATTACCACGATGAGGCTGGTCCCTCTTTGATTTTAGTAGACTAAGCTATTCATATGAATGCCGGGCTCTTTCTTTCACTGCTAACCCCAATAAGTCAGTTTCTTAATGCTGATATTTTATGTTTCGTCGAGCCCCGAGCTTGTGGTCCTCCTTTGAGTGTGGGTTCCATTGGATGAATCTCTCAAGTCAAGGTTCACGTACATAGCAGCAAGAATGGTGCAGCGCCTCTTTCTCGTTCTCGCTCGGGAGCCAAAACGAACACGCCTGCTACCTACTGTACTGGACCTTCGACCAGGCATTCTACCCTTGTCGAATCGGAACCAACCACCACTGTATTGCGCTCGAACAGTTGAGCGGCCGCCGGCCAGCAACTTCCGTACTGTACACAGATATAGATTCATTCTTCGTACCTGGTCCAACTTCACAACCCTTCGCGGGTTGGTCAGAAGTAAGTCTTGTTTGGTAAGACTCTATTGAACAAAGCAAAGAAAAGAGAGTGCTCGACCGGAACAACGGCCAACAAAGACCGTAATTACATAGATAACTGCTCCTCCCTTTCTCCGGCTTTAAGGCGAACCGTATGGCGGCCGGAAAGAAAAGAAAGACGACCTCCTCACCTTCTCGTAGATGGTGTCAGTGAGAGCAACTTGAGTATCCCCCGTTGACCTTCTTTTGTAGATAGAATCTTCAATGAGTGGAAACAACTTACTAATAAAGGTGCGCTTGTTGAGTAAGGCCGTTTTCTTGCAGGAGTGCTAACGCGCGCCCTTATTCTTCGCTTGCTCCGCAGTACGAGCCTCATACAGAGCTGCGCCCCTTTAATATGATGAGAAGAGGGGCCGCCCTCTTTTCTGCACCAATCTTTATTTACTACTATCTATATTTTTTGGGGGTGTATAGCTCAGTTGGTAGAGCATTGGGCTTTTAACCTAATGGTCGCAGGTTCAAGTCCTGCTATACCCAAACAAACCTACCTTACACTATACCTATTAATTAAGAAGGATGCGTAGTAACGTTCAAAGATCACTCTTTGGCCTTTAGACTCGCTTCAGCGACTTCGCCCTTTAAGTGAGAAGGGGGTGAGGTAAGGAGTAGTATAAGAGTGGCTCGGTCATCCATAGGCCTCTCCTTATTGGATTCATTCTATTCTATAGGGCGGGGCTGCAGACCAACAATCCAGCAAAAGGGCTTAAAAGCTCCTTTATCAAACCTTCCCCTTTTCAAAAAAAGAAGGTCAGCATCAAAGCCCAGCAAACCCAACCTATACAAAGAGCTATTTTCAGCCCCTACTCCTAACAAGTGAAAGTAGCTGGCACCCACCATACCTTGCTTCGTGCCCTCGGTTTACTTCACTGGGGCTCTCTTCCCTTGGAACCTGGTATGACAGTTTACTTCTTTTTCTTCACTGACAGCATCCCAATGAAGATGTTATTTTGTAACTGCCAGGGAGCTGGATCTAATGAATTTATCATAAAATGGAGAGATTTGGTTAACGGGAATGATCGTGGTACTCATTGAAACCCGAACTCAGAGTCGACGAGCATGAAGCAGAACCATCTGAGCACACCGAGCGGCGCATAAAGCAAATAAAGAAGGAGGGAAAGCATCGAATGGGATGTGGGAAGCGAGCTTACCGGTCTTTGCTATGGATCTTTCCCCTCGCTATAGCTACCATGTTCAGTGCCCAAACATAGATATGCCTACCTACATCTTATCTTACTACACCCACTCACCGCTCTTGGAGGTATATGAGACAGACTACGCGCTAACAGCTTTAGCAACAAGGCTATAGGCTAAACAACTAAAAAAGCAAGCATTGAAAGACGCTCACCTCGTGCATTCACCCTAAGGGAAAGTTCCTGAGTCAGTCAACTCAATTACAATCAATCAAAGAAGAGCACTATAAGCTTTCTACGCGCACCCTACGTACATAACTCCGCGATAGGACAGCAAAGGAGACACTAAATACACGCACTACAGAAGAAGCTATGTGATCAACGCGAGAAGCCTAATTGCATTTAGGAAGGAACGCATGCGCATTGGCTAGAGCAGTCACTTCCGGAGTTAGCTCTGCAGATGAAGCAAGCAAAGGCAGAAGGTTGAAAATCCACTCTTGCACAGAGCCTCTGACTCGCCAAGTGGATAGGCAGCAAGCACAACTGGATCTCCTCATCTACGATGCCTCCTTCTTCCATATGTCCGGAAGCCTTATCTTCGTCTCAGAACTCAAGCCCCTTCCCTTTACTCCATAGGGCATTCGACTATTCCCATTCACTCTATCTACTTTGGCTAAGAATCTGAAATATCTGGTCATTGGCCCAAGGTCAGCTCTTGTCTATGAAAGTCAGTTCCTTCTCGGTTTCGCATGCCAATTGGCAACTGCTCTATTTCGTATCATCCCACCCAGAGGGAAAGATATGAGGTAATTTATTAATGAAGAAAATTTCATTGCCTTAGTTACCAGGAAAGATCTGATGTGAACAAAAGAAGATCATGGTTGAATGCTCACAAGACATGTGACATTGGTTTAAGTTGAATCGACTGTGAACGAATGGGTTAAGCGAAAAAGGGCGTTGATCCAGGATTCGATTCGAGGCTTGACCAATCCGGAAGTTGCTGAAAGAGAAGCGGAAAGGGACATCTTGAACTCAGGGGGAAGGGACGCTAACAAGTACTAAAAAAAGACTTTCCACAAGCTCGATCTTCTATTCAAGGATTCTTCTGCCTCACAAGTACCGGGCGATCCCGACCGCACCGATGCGGCTTAACCATCGTTTATCCACAGATCTGACTTTGAAACAACTTGGAGGGGAAGGCATCCCTTAGAAGCTGCATGAGCACTTTTACCAAAGAATGTAGGTCATAGCTAAATAAAAGGAGCATTACTTCGAACCAACCAGAAATCAATCCAATTTGGAGTACTAACCAAAGGAGCATAAGCGGAAACGTAGAAAGACCAAAAACCCAGCCTCTTGCTGAACGAGATTCTCATTCTCTTTTCCAAGCCCGGTTATTGAACCTATGCTCTACTCAATCCCAAGTACCCGTATACGCTACCTTCCTTGATCGACCCAGAATGTACTATCTCTAGCCGTGAATTCACTACACGAACATTGAACATATGAAAGATAAACGAGATCCATTGCACAAGTATGCTATTTCAATCAGTCCATGCTATCCGCTACACAGGGTTATTCAATTCCGTTTGATTCAAGACAAGCAGGAACGCTTCAAATAGACTACAGTGGACATATTCTATTATTCAGAGAGCCGCATAGACCCTCGATTTAGTTTAGAAACAAGAAGATTACAGCCTAGTAGTAGGTGGAGGCACTCAGTAGCCAAAGGGTATGACGAAAGGCTACAGCTATGCATAGGAAGTCTCAGTTAATGGGATGCCGGGTTCCCTTTGAGTGTAGAAAAGCTGCTGCTCGATTTGAATTGAGGCTTCCAATCGCCATAGTGAAACTTCTGATTAGCCCTACTCTACTAGATTAGCCATAGCTAATTCGATAAAGGAGGGGTGAAAGACTAAAATTTCGATATATGTAGAAAGGGCACGACCTTTTTAGAAACAAAGACTACGAGACTTTTATCCATCCACTGTTACAAGAATGGTATGTGCCTCCATTAGGAAGAGAGGGAGAATGTGACTCAGTTTCGGTTGAAGTTGGCTTGCTGGATCTTGGAGTTGAACGTGAATAATTGTGATAAATTACCCCCTTGTGTATACTTCTGTTCCTAAGGGAAGGGGCTTACTCATATATATAATATAAAAAAGAAAGTTTGCACTGAATCTATTAAGGCCAATCTTCTGATCCTCAACTATTCTCAACCCTCGGAGTCTAAAAAAAAAGATGTGTATCTTGCTATTGGTATCAATCGGTCCTCTCTTTCCTTTTGGTGGCGCATGCTTAGATTACCCTTATTCTTCATCTTCTCTACCCTTCGGTTGCTTAGGGCGCCCTGAGGGATTCGCCTCTAGGAGAATAGTTATTGATCACATAGCTTGGGTACTATAAGTTGCTGATCGTATCATTCGGGCAGAGCCTGGGTCCCTTTGTATTATGTATAGCGCAGCTCCCTCTTTCTTTTGCTAGTTTTGTTCCGATCGATGAAGGAAACTCGGTAGCGCGCGGATTCGTTTTCCTATTTCACTGGGATCGGTCCTAAGGCGCGTGCTTCAATTCAATATTGTCTTGATTGGCAGTCGCTCTTCTGTATTTTGAATCTTCAGAGATACCCTTAGAGTTCTGTCCTGAATTGGAGGGTTGTTGAGTCAAGTCAAGAAGAATAAAAAGAAAGTCCCACAAAGGAATCTTGGACAATGGGCACAAGTCTTTATTAAAGAATTAGTATCTCCATTATAATTAGCATTTCTATCAGCTCTGCTCTTTTGTCTCCTTAATATCATCTCGAGACCCAAACAACGAGATCCGGATTGGAACCAACGCATATTCAAAGCTTATGGCCCTTCAATACAACCCCCCTCTGTATAAAACCGTAAGTGAGCGGTGCGAGTCTACAAAGAAGACTTTCCATCTTCCTTCTTTGGCGCTGCTGGAGATGCCCCACAAGGCCTTATTTCTCAAGATTTCATTTTTCGCCGCGGTGAACAAAAGGAAGCAACGCCGCTACAAGCAATAGAAAGCCACGGTTATTAATCCATTTCAGTAGGTGGCGGTGTACACTAGGTATCAACAAAGGACGCTTTCTCTCACCCAGCCCTTTGGAGGTGTTAACTCTTCGCCTTCGGCTTTCTATTGAATGATCCATCTGGTGTGCTATTTATACTCCGTCAGTGAGGGCTTCTCCCTTTTCAATCTACATGGCATACGTACACGAATGAATATTCAAACTCATCGACTCGGCTCAAAGCATATGATCAAAGCTCTAGTGGCGCACATAGCAATATCAGAATAGAATTCTCGTCGGCCTGACCGGCAGTAATAGCGAACTAACACTGTTCTAATAGAAAGGGGGAGTCCCTCTTTGCGGTAGATAACGCAACCGAACACAAAATGAAGCTTTCGGTCTCGCAAAGCATCTGGGCGAGCCCCTCCCTACTAAGCATACGTTTATTACCAGATCCGATAACAGCGATTCTCCGTCTCTGACCAGGAGGTATCACATCTACAGACATTAGCCCCAAATGCTAGCTCGCATTATTAATGAATAGTAAGTCGCTACATCATGCTTTTGAGGAAGCTATTCGGGCTTACCCGCCTCCTATTTATCAATTCTTTCCGTTTGATGGGCGTGCTCTTGTTTCTAGGTTTGGATGTTCTTTAAGGGTCTACTAGATTACGTCAATACATGAATCTCATCTTTCCAATCTCTTTCTTCTTTACCCGCTCATTCCTCTTACTTTATGCCTTCTATTCGGCTCCTACCCTACCAAGTCCGACCGGGGGTTAACTTTTCGTTATCAACTGCTTTCTTACTTTCAAATGTTGTATCATGGGCTTGAGGTATCACCGCCTACGAGTATAGATTTCCCGTTCGGTACACATACCCGAAGGATAGAACCTCTCGCCTCTTCTGTGGAAGCATCCTTATCCTTAGGGAGGTCAAGTCCATATAAGAGGACTAGCCACAAGTACTGAGACAATATCTAAAATATTTGCAATTCTTCACTTTTTTTATTTGAACCCAGTTCCGGGAATCAGGCAAGTAAGATCTTTAACACAAGCTTGGCACCTAGGAATAGGCGTTTTATGGATGATTCAAGCCCTGCACACTCAAAGGCGAGAACGAAGTAGCGATTGCTCGTCCAAATGGGTTACCACCAAATCAAGAAAAAGACAAATTCTATGTATTTCATTTATACCTCAATCAGCCCTTGAACACCTTCGAAAGAAAAAAGAAGGAAAGCACCCATCTCAAGTGCCTTGCTTCCTCTCCTTATCAGTCGAGCTATTTCATTCCTTCTTTTTTCCAAAGCAGGGTTAGCGTGAAAGGGTGAGTTGACTCGGGAAAGAGTTATGAGTTAGCTTCGGGATATGGCCTTTGCCTCGGATTATCCAAGAAATTGGAACTGTTGATGCATGGGAGGGAATAAGAAGAAGAGGAACGTAGTAACTCGACTGTAAGGAGAGGAACGAAGAGAGAAGAAAGATCCTGATTTTAGAAATGAATAAATTGCGTCAGATAAAAATAAAGCAAAGAAACCTGCATTAACCCAGGATTTTTCAAAGCAATACCGGTAGCTAAGGGCTTTGAAGTTGTTGCTTAACACATCCTATTCGAACAATCAAGATAAAGGGGCTTTTCAGTAAGGATTCCCGGGGGTTTCTCAGAGAAATTCCGATAGACTATTAAGGAAGGATAAAATCCCTGTAAGGAAGATTGCCGGATTGATTTAGAATTGAGTAAGGAAAGCCAGGGGATTTCTATCAAGGGCAGCTATGTCAGGGATGCTCGTCCGAAGAAAGTGAAGATATCCAGGGAGATTCATAGGGGCGTATCAGGAATTGGCCTCTTATTAGGACTCTACCACTCCTATGGAAAGGTATTCCAAGGAAGCATCAATCAATATGCGGGAACCCGAATTCAAAAGCTATACACCTGCAAGCTTGGGTGGCTGAAGAAGAGCTGTTCTCGCAGGGAAAGATGATTTCCCCAGGGAATCCCTAAGTAAAGATGCCGAAGTCCAAGGTGTCGAAATAACACGGGATAGCAAAAAATCTTTTTAACAACCAGGTCCAGCACCTTCGGTGGATTTTAAGTAAAAAGAATATATATAACCTAGCCAGCTTATCTAATCTCCCGGACTTTATCGAGCCAGTTCGAGGTAGTTCCATCCATCCTAACTAAGCTCTTAAATTGCTAATGCCGTACTTGGTAGAAGGAGTTGAAATTCTAGAAAGAGTTCTCTTTGCTCATTGGGTGGAATAATAGGCTCTCGCCCTTCCAGTCCATAATTAGTTTGTTCTCTTGAGACTTCTGTTACATCCCTTAATTCAGTCTTCAGGGTAGATAGCGCTATAGGCTAACGATCAGATTCAAGGGCCTTCTATTTAGTCGATGCTTGTTTTTTCCGGATAAGTAGTATTCTATCTTCAAGTTCAAGCGAGTTGTTGGAGTGCTTTTGTAAGTCCTGTTGGCGTGCTATAAAATGGAATTGGAGTGATAGGCCAATGCTAAGTCTTCCATGTCGTTGGATAGTCGGTTCGAGGGCAAGGAAGGAAGTTCTCAATTTGAAGCCTGCGAGCTAGTAATTCCTCTCCTCGATATGATAGAATGGGCATACCTTTTTCTTTCCTTCGCTTCGTAAAGTAAACGACAATGGAAAGAGTGAAAAAAAGAGTGGAAGTTGCCCCCTTATTACGTTACGGGGGTTAGGGTTCCAATTTGAGTTTGAGGTTACACTGGAGTCTCTTACTAGTCCATTTCGAATCCTTTTTTAGATAGTGATTAGGAGGGATTTGATCTCAGGCGCTAAAGCCTTTATTTCCTTATTTACAGAGAAATGTCATTTGCTCATTTTCAACTAGATCAACGATTGGAAGATCGGATATGCCCCATCGCCTTAGTCGACTTGTTCCTGAGATGAGAAAGCTTGACTCGCTTATCAGAGCTTGGAAACAGACTACGCACTTAGAAGCCCTACTCCATTGTGGTTGCTTGCCTTCATAACAGTAGGTTCGGTCAGCAGAGGGCTCTCCGGAGAGAGACTGATGTTGCAGCAAATCAAAGATCTCGTACTACGATAAGAGATACTCTAAAAAGGCCTCCGTATCCTATGCTTGGCCGTAGTTTCCCGGGCTGGAGTTTGCTTGGCTTGTTCCGGAGTTTGATCCGTTGTTGGCTTATCGAATAGTGAATCTTTTGGTATTGTATTCCCTGTTACACCCCTACTTTATCCGTGGGCGAGGGCTCTAGCTGCTCTGATGAACTACCTAGATGGACGGAATGAAATAGGCTAGCTGGCCAGGTATGAGCGCCCTCTTATCTACCGGTTGAGCTCCCTTCCCTCTCTTCCGTTCTGTCTGAAAGTCCCCGCGCTTCTTCTGGCTTCAGTCAGTATGGTTGCTTCCTTGGTTCAGCCTCTCTTTCGGTTAAAAAGATCCGTATGCCCCCTGGCCTTCCTATTGGTTCACCAACCCACCCGCCATTCAGTACCGTCCGCATCCGCTGTCACAGGTTTTGAACCCTTAGACGAGTCTCGCTTGGAGTAGTACTCTGTACTCTCCACTACTTGTCATGTCCATTTACTACTAGAATGCCTACTTGCAACAATGCCCGCATTAAACGCCGATTCTTCCCATGCGACGTGCTCCCCCTATATGGGTCATCAGTTCGAGTGGCATCCGTGTAGTCAGTACCACTTGTTTCTGTCTCGGACGACTCTTGCCTAGATAGCTCAGGCCGTACCGCCACTGGCGCTTGCTTTCCGTGCGTGGGCAGGGTCCCTTCGGAAGACGAAGCCAATCCAGATTCCATAAACACACAAGCTACGACTTTCTCCTTCGGACCCCCGCAAACTATGGTTACAGCTCCAGAGACCGAGTCGATCCTAGCTTCCCTCCACCTCAGCTTGCCTTCTTTCTTTGCCTCTCTATTCTATGTCCGTTGCTTGTTCCCTTCTCTTTCACCATGGAGATGTGATTACAAGATTTGGATGCCAACAATCTCGATAAAACGCACTGTTCATGCCAATACACAAGGGTGACATGAAGAAAAAGAAGCGAAGTGGACTTTACCTTGAACGAACGATTCTTCCTTTGTTGAGATAGAGTCGACAAACTAAGCTAAGCGTTTTGACATTTTTCAAAAGAGGATCCTAAGTTCTAAAGATGGGCGTATAACCAGTTTTTACTTTTTTGAGTAAGAATTTTATTCTGACCTTAAAAAAAGGACTTTCAAAAGATCTCAAATAGGAAAGTAGTCCTTGAATAAATGAACCTATATCCTTCTCCGGAAGACGAAAAAAATTGTGGTCTTCGTGGGGGCAAGCTTAAGAGAGAGTAGGGGCGATAGCGGCTCTTATCTGTGAGTGATGCGTGGCGTGCTCTCGCTCTTGTATTGGTGAATCTATCTTTGTTGCCTTCCCTCCCTGTGGTCGGTCTATCTTTCTCTTTCTTGTCGGCTCTATCTCGATCCGTTTATGCTTCAGCCCCTGCGGAAACTGGTTTCGGGTAAAATACCAGTCGGGCAACTGACCGATCGGAGTCTTTATCTCCAACGAATGGTTCTGCTCCTATATTTCCCACAGCTATCTCAGCTATTTGTGCTTGGACTCGATCCACCGGGTATGGTATGGATCCGAATCATAAACTCGCCATGGGATTGCCACAAAAACCGGCACTGAATCTAGTTAAGTTGCACTTGCCTATGACTCAACCTTAGCTGAGGCATACGGATGAACCAGAGCTCCTATAAACACTAGCTGTTGAGACGGATGAAACTTAGCCCTTATACATATAACCTTTCTTAGCACAGATGGATGGTATGGGACGTCACCTATTTTCAAGGGAATCCCCTTTGAAAAGGGGTGGGGTGGGGGGATATTGTTACTCAAATTCGCTATTACAGCCCAGCATAGCGCCTCCGATTGATTGCCCGGTACACGTCGCACCTTATGAAAGTCCGCTTGGGGAGCATAGGCGTGATAGCGGAACCAAATGTTGAGGTTTCAAAGGCGGATGCTGAAGTTCGAGATCTATAGCCAGTTCTAGTTGTGAAACCCGTCGATCCAGTTGGTTTCAGAAACAAGGGTAGCATCCCAGCCTCCTTCCAGCAGCGCATTCTTGGATTAACTAGTCCATCCAGTGTGCAGTCGGTGCAGCAACCATTTCACCAGCAGAACTAGATTTTCTATAACCCTTCCCGACAAGCTTAAGAATTTGTTATCCTGCATTCATCCTAGCAAAAACTGCTTCCAGAGTCTGTTTTTAGCTGCAAATAGGGGGTAGTGGTTGACCTTTCCCGGCTATAAACCAAAACCAGGATCCGCTTTACGATGTATTAGTAGAACCCCTAGGATACGACGCCTTGCTCCTTTAGTATCATGGGATTGAATACCCCGACCTCCCAGAGGCTCCCGAGAAAGCTATTTCAGCCTTCCGGACAGTAGTTAAGGGCCATTCCTACGTCCCTTATCGGTATTCATCCCCACCCCCCGCGGAAGGGTGGCGGTTTACTTTCCTGTTTCCGCTGTCTGAACTAAAGCCAGTCAACTCGACAAAGAACATCCTGAGCAGTTACGACAATGAACTCTTGGAGTTATGACAGTGGGTTGTTATTTTATTTATTTGTTCCGAAGCCTGTAAACCAGCTAAGAGACACTTTCATTGGGACCGTACCACTTTTCGTGGTTAGGAAATTCCTTCTGGAATCTTTAGTAATAGCTCTCCGGAAAATCCCTTGATTGACTAGCCAATCAAGGAACTCATCCCATCAGTGCCTTCTTGTGAGTGCTAGTCAGCTACCATCCTTGATATAGGTTGTTCTCCTGTGCTCCTGTAAGAAGTCCTTCCTATACCTGATGTTATCCTTATTAGTTAATGCAAAGACCCAATTCGTTCGGGCTGGGATGGCTTCCGACCTAAGCGGGGTAGCACCGTAGGGACCCGTAGTCTCCAGAGTGTTAGTCTGCAGGCAGAGACTCCGTCATCATCCCAACGTCAAAACGCCTTCAATCCAGTAGTATACTTTTCTAGGTGTCCAGTCTTTGAAACCAGACCGCAGTGAAAAGCCCGTCAACTACCTAGCGTACCATACCACTTAGAAAGACGGTGACGAAAGTTGTCACAAATAAACCCTACTTCCTAGAAAGGTCCCACTTCGCTTCTTTGAGACTTTAAAAGGAGACAGCACGCGCTCACTGATTATCTATGTATGCATAAATCAGTTTTTTAGTTAAGTCTGGTCTGATAGTTGAAGTTATTGTTAACCCATTATGTAAATGTTCCTATTGTTAGGATTGACATTAAGTTATCTAACCTTTTGTATGCATCGCAACTTTCGAAGGAATGTTGTTTTTCCCCCTGACTTATACCAAGGGATACCCCCTTTCTTCTAAGAAATATAAGCAGATATAGTTAACCGAAGGAGTTGAGGGATTCTTGCTTTAATCCGTCCCGCCATTCCTGACTTAGGAAGGAATAAAGTAAGGGACGACTGCTTATCCATCATCTTTGATGAGTGAAAGAACGAGCTCTATGACTCTTTTTATTTTAGCGGAAGGCTGACTGTTATAGTCTCTCGCTTGGGTACCTTCCACAAATGGAGGATGAGCAGAAGGAGCTGCAAGCCCTTTTTCTTTATTCTTTCGAGCGATGACCTCAAATGATCAATACCGCAAAAGAAAAGGACCAAAGTCCCCTATTTAGTGCCGGGCGGAGCTCGTCGGGACTAAGGGCGCGGACTTCGAGCAATCCTTTGTTAGAAAGGGAGAACGGAGGTTTCATTATCGAGAAGCTAATCCGGCTTGTAGTTTGAGGGAGATACCCGGCTGGTGGGGGTCTCTTACCCATAGACTTGACTCTAACAAAGGCGGAAAGGAGGACTTCTTTGATAATAGCCATTTTTGAGATCGGGAAATGAAAGAGAAAAGAAGACCGTCCCATCTTGCGAGATCTCTCCATGATAAAGAAATCAGTTGAGACTGAGTAGGAGTACAACACCCTTACTGACGATACACCAAATGGTGAAAAAGTTCCTCAGAAGATCCCCTGCAGCAGTTAGACTGGCTTGGTACTGCTACTGTCACTCCACTTATTCAATGAAAAAGGGTTTCCTTCGGCCTGCCGCCGATTTAGAGTTTCTACTTATTGCATACCGTCTCGATGGTTCCCCTCTTTACCAATCAGTACATTCCCCTATCTCTAAAGGGCTGCTTTAGCTCCTCAATTCGAGAAAGGAAGACTCGTACCTGTTGCTGACTGGGAGTTTCCTATTGTTGCCTATTACTTGAATGGCACCCCTCTATGAGATGAGAGGGCAGACTAAAGATGAATCAGGGGTGGGACGCGATTGTGACGACTGTGTTTGGGGCAGATTAACAGAGGAAGAACCAAAAAGCAGAAGAAGTCCAGAAAATCCTAGAAGAAAGAGCAGGTTCCGAAGAAGCAGCAGCGCCCGACCAGTCCGAGTTGACACATATGATGAGGGAGTTAGAACAGCTCAAAGGACAAATGAAGATGATGGTGCAACTAATGACAGCTATGGTATCCTCCAGGGGAATAGAGCCCACCAAACTCCTCCCTCAAGTCCAGCAGCACAAAGAATAAATGGACAAGAAGGTCAAAAAGAAGAGGGAATTCGATCCCCTCCCAATTCTGCCATCCCGCCTACTTCCAGAATTGATTGCATCCAAACTGATCACTCCCATGCCTCCTAAACCGGCGAATCCTCAGGCTCCGGGACCAGATGCAAGATGTGAATATCATATCGGAGGTATACGTCATTGGACCAATGATTGCTACCATCTCAGGCATCGGATCCAAGATCTTCTGGACCATCAGTTGTTGAGTTTCTATTTGCGAGGGAGGAATGCGTATTACGCTTTGAAGAATCCATGCCCTTCATTGCAGGATGAATCAGAGAGTAGTAGTATATGCAAGAAGAGAAAGACGTCCCAGATACAACCACCCATTTCACTCAAAGATAGGCTCGTTTGGCCTAAGGTGAAAGACGCGGATTGCACAGAGATGAACATGATATACCCTAAGATCCGGCCTCAACACAGGAATAGCCCTGATCTGCACAACGTTATCTCCCAGATCGTTCAGAATGCACCAAATAGGCCTACGTCCTACCAAGCCCCTCGATCCACCTACCTAGTACCAGTTCCATCACAACCGCAGCCCCTTGTTATCACCATTCCAAGCGCATCATTTTTCGCACCAAAGGTTCCGCAAATCCTAACACTCAGACCCATCCCAAAACCGATGGTTATCACCTATCCACCCTCGAAGGGACCCATCACTATCAGCCTCCTGGAACCTTACACGGGAAATCATGCTGTGCCTTGGAATTACGGCATCGAGGCTACTACCGAACAAGGGGAAAAGAGCCCGAGGTAGGTGGCAGAAATTGGAGGAATGACTCGTTCTGGAAGATGTTATACTCCAGAAGAGTTGGAACTAAGAAGGAAGAAAATGGGAGATATTGAACCTGTCAAGCAGCAGAGGAAGAAATTTAGGAATTCTTGAGGATCATCAAGAACAGTGAATTCAGTGTGGTTGAACAACTCAATAAGATGCCAGCTCGGATATCTATCTGAGGTCTCCTGATAGCATGATAAGCTCACAGGAATGCCTTACTCAAAATCCTAAATGAACCCCATGTCGCCTCCAATAGAAGATTTCCCCTATCAATCTGGTGGGACAACAAAAAGGTTCTCACTTTTAGTTAGAGAAAATTCTTCTTGCCTTCTCAGACTTCAGTCTGAACGTCTGGAAACCTAGGTGCATCATATATATAGTAATATAGTCAGATAGACAGACCCCGGGGAACTACCTTTCTTCGAAGCGCGACAGGTCTACTTCTCATATTCCCGTAGATAAAGAACGAGAGTCGGCTTCCTTAAATCCGTTCTTCCTCAGTAAGAAGAAGGGGAATATAGTAGTGCCCCAATTCTGCACCTTGAACCCCTCCTTTTACTTTCCTAAGGCATACTCGGGGAGGAGCCTTTTTTTCTTAATTACTGCTATAGTCACTTCAACTGCTTATGAATGTAGTTCCCAGATTGCGAAGTGAAAGCGGAATTCCTTTCATTTCACTTGTGACGGTCATTCCCCTGTATAAAAGGGAAAATAGAAGCCATTTTTGCTCGCAATAAAGCGTCCTGATCGAGCAAGACGTAGTCCTTTTTATCCACCTCTTTAGATTTCCTTAGCAAAATGTCTTCCTTTCTTGAGCCTTGTTTTGTTATTCTTGCTGCTCTGGGATGGGGGTAGGCCCAGCCCAGGCTTGTGCGGTTAAGGATGAATGTGAAAAGAAGCCGCAGAGGAAGCACCATAAGCCCCAAGCGACCTAGCCTAGCCCTAAGCCTAAGTAAGGATGTTGATTCTCGCTCCGCTTGCTCCCACCTGTCTTCTCCCCACTATAGTGAAAGATCTTTCACTTCACCATAGCAGGGACCTCGCTAACCTTCTCGGATAGCTCGGAAAGTTAGTTACTCTACCCACCGGGGTCCCCTCCAGCTTACCCACCGTACCACCCGAAAACCACTACTACAAAGGCTGGTAAGAAAGCCCCAAGATTCACCTATCATCGCCGGCATAACCATAAGAAAGAATAGAGTTGAGGAGTTTCTTAAGGCGGGCGTGTTCTGAGGAGTTTTCTAAAAAAACGGGTGTTTGCCCCGTCCCCGTCGTTTCATTTTTGAAGGTTCCTCTCGAGAGCCTCGATCGTATACTCCGCGTTATTGTTTCATATTCCATCCGCTACCAACTTCTTTTTTTGCTCAGCCCAGAATGGATTGGGATCCGATTGGGCCATTCGACCGATAATATCACTTTTCTATAAAATAATGGCATCTATGGTGTCCGTGTCTCGTGGGCGGTTGGAGGTAAAAACCGCGAGTCTGTTTCTTATCTGGTCATGTTGATAGCGAGACCAATCAAAAGGAACCTCCTGAGGAGCGTTCGCCGGGGGGGCAAGCTGCGGAGCGAAGGGCCAGGTTGCTGTTCAACAGGGGTCCCCTCCTCATAAAGTTTCGCATAAGCTCAGCTCCTGATTTGAAAGAGTTAAGGATGTAGGAGACTCCACAGGGGCAGAGGATGATACCTCGCCCTGGTCTCCAAACCTATTTTTTGAATAGTTATCAGCCCCTTCAAACCAAGAAGGACTTGGCGATGATGGTAATGAGGGAGAGACTCAGAGAGGGCCACTAGCTTCCGACTGAGACGGGCCAGCTTCAGATAAGGTGACTGCATTGGCGGGCGACACAGTCCCAGATTCGATGCCAGCGTCGGGTGCTTCCGTTTCCGAACTGGTTTGTTCGTCCCCGTCGGCACAAAAGGCAATCAATCAGAATCCAGAAAAAAGATGGAAATAGTGAATAAAGCAAGATCTAGATGGATCCCTATCTTTATCTCTATCCACGGAGATACCTATCTATATGGATAGAAATCTATCTATGAATCGATCTAGACTATCCTCTATCCGGATAGATATGTCCCTATGAGCGACTACGCCGATCTTTATATGTTTTGGCCACGTCCGTTTCCGCTCCGAAGAGGAAGGTTTGGATCTTTCAATCTTATGTCGTGAGGGATGTGACCTATGTTAGGTCCATAAAATACCACCGCTTTTGGTGTTCTATGATTCACCTCCGAATAATGAGTAGGTAGTTCGATCCTTTTGATTCTTCTCTTCCTAGGAAACGGATGGGGGGATGAGGAGCAATAGGTCGAATTACTATATAAAGAAGAGTTGTAAACTAGAGGACTTCTTGTTCGAGTAGGAAGATCTTGGTTTTTCTCGTTTCTTCTCTTCGATAAGAATAGGGATTTGAAATGATACAAATCCCTCTTCATTCTGTTGTGCTCAGCGAAGGAACTGCCTAAGCATACTTTTTCGGATCCAAACTTCTTTGTTCTTTCTAAGTATTCTTCTTGCATAGAATAACGCAACTGTTGTTGCAAAAACCGGGATTTTAGTAGCAGGCGGCATCCCCGCTTAGTTTTGAGTAGGTGGAACCATTCTGTTTTGGTTCTTCTCCACATTCTTACCGGGTGATCCAGGAATTTGCCTATGATTTTATCAACTGATATTTCGATATAGAAAGATCTCCTTATTTCTTCACCGCGGATTCTCGCGTCATTTTCTTGAAAAGATATTAGATCACCGTGGGAAACTTTCAAACGAGTAATGCTTACAATTCGATTATTAACAAAAACCCTTCGATGACTTATCGGCTGCCTTGCTTGAGGAATAGTTTCACGAAAATGGAGACGAACCGGAATAACGTCCGATCTTGTTTCTGGATTGAGTATAAAAGGGATATATGAAGTTCGTTCTGTTCCTCTGTGCATCTCTGTGATGGGTAAATCTGCATGAAAAAGGGGCAACTTTCGTGTAGTTTGTGATTGGATGTAACTGTTCATATTTTTTCTCGGAGAAATCTTTCTCTTAAGAGATCTCTTCTTGTTCCTCAATCTTCGGAGAACGCGGCGTTGTATTATTGTAAGTTCTCTGTTCCGAACATTTCCTGAAAGTAGACGACAAGTTTTAAATCGCATATCTCGTCGTCGTTCAATCAGTCTGATTCGCCACATCGCGTATAAAGGGAATCGAAGCCCGTTCCTATAGAATAAAAATTCCCTTACTAATGAAATAATGGTACCCTTCACAATCAGTTTATCGTCCGTTTTTTCATTTTATCTCGAGGTCAGGGGGAATGCCGCGGGGCTATGGGAGTCGAACCCAATTCTGCCAAAACCCCCGACAAAAGCAAGAAGGAAACTGGCATACCTCTCTTTCTTCTCTTATTCAATATCTGTCTAGCCCTTATTTATCCTGCTCGCCCTTCTTATTACTTACGCTATTTACCCTTTATTGACTTCCCCAGCTTTGAGTGAAGTTCCTTTATTTGATCTTGTCTCCTAGTGGTACCATCTCTGCTTACTCTTTCTTCTTTCCATCTACAAAGTTTGCGGAAAAGAGAGAGCAGACGGTTCTCGGCATCATGATGCAAGAATGACATCTGAGATCGCTCATTCCATTGCTTTACAGTCATGATATGATAGGAATGATTCTATTTACTAGAAAGAGACAATACCCTATTTTTATTTTAGCATCGAAGAGGGAATTTTTTTTTGTAGACTGCTTTTTGAAAGTGAAATAGAGACTTTAATTGATACTTGAACTATTGACCTGGCTAGCGCTAACGCTTTGCAAGGTGGAGACTGGTCCGCTTGAAATCGCTAGAGTTGAGAAGGGTCTGCTAATCATGGTACGAATTCTCTGTTTAGGTTAGTATACTACCGAAGCAGTTATGCCGACAACAGCTTATATAGCGGAGGTGATTGCCGACACTATCTATAGGATAAGCAGCTAGATCGATTCCTAACAGGAGAGTGACTATGCGTAACAGTCAAACAATTGGACCGCTTCGCCCCTTGGCTTGGCTGATCATCCTTGCCCATTTCTATTCCGAAATCTAGACAGATCACTCGGAGGAGCCGGATCTCCATCTCTAGAACAGAATAAAGCGGCGATCCAATGCCAAAGCTAAATTGCTCCCGATCTTAGGCCCAGTCGAAAGAAGATTGCTTATTCAAAAGAGTGGAGTTCGGGGTATTGACTCATAAGTAATTTACGTGAAAGTAATGGAATGGGCAACAAATCGCCTCACTCCTCGCCTACTGATCTTCCTCCAAGAGATTCAATGGGACTTGGTCTCGATGTCAACTCAAGAATTCACTGAGTCCGGTATTCCCTTATGAAGTGCTAATGCAGTCGATTTCTTCACATCTTCGGTTGCGAGTTCAATCGGACTTTTTTCTAGTCTTGCCTTACTAAAAGGTATTCCCATATCGGGTGAATGACCAGATCGAGATAAGTTGGCCTTCTCTTCATCTATCCGAATCCTCAATAGAAGGACGACGATACTCGAAGACTTTCCACTTTCTGCAAAAGAGGGAACCTTCCCATAACTCACTCTAAAACGTGATAAAAGCCCTCTTTTCGGCACCTTCACGCTCCTTCTAAGGGGTCCAACCTTATATATCTAATGGGGTTTTGCTTCGTCTTTCTCCTGAGGGACGGACCTCGACTCACTACATGAAGGAGTAGACCAAGGCGAAGAACTTCAACTTAACGCATATATCGCATAGAAGATAAGACTGCATTGGAAGCTTGATGAGCGAGTCAATCAGTTCAGGCAGGTTCAGCTAGTTCTAAGCCAATCTCTAAAGTGAGAAGTTCAGATTGAGCAATTTCATTTTACAGAGCTCCAAGCTTTATTCTTCGTTAGTAGCTCAAATCCAAGCCGAGCCTAGCTTATCTTTCTTGTTGGAATTGTCTCGAATCGAAAGTTCCATCTTCAAAGAGATAGAAAGACCGGGGCAGGCATTAGATGCTTGAACATTCACTTCGTTCGGTCTGAATATTGAATTTAGGCTTCCTGCTTCAATAGAAATGAAACCTTTCTGACTTAACTTAATCAAGATTCAGCTCGAGTAAAGGAAGGTTGAGCTAGTCTTTGTCTAGTCAATCAAGTAGCTTTCCTTCGATTCCTTCTGACTGATCAAATCTGCTCTAAATGACTACCTCGATGTCCACGTCCGCCCGCGCCAGATCTGAGCTTTCGTGATAGGTGAAAGAACCTTTTCCGTAGGGGATAAAAACTGACTATACGTTAAGTTAACTAAGCCCTTGTTGGTAAGGAAGGCTATTGAAAGACCTAAAGGAAGCTATTAAGAGGTTGGGCTTGGCAGGTGGTTTTTCCTAAACCTAAAAAGGGACTCTTGGAGATTGACTTGGGATATCTTTGACTATATTTATAAAGGTTCGATATTTCACTAAAAAGATAGAAAAGGAGGGTGAATCTGGTCCTCAAGGGTATGACCTATAACTAAAGACCTGCCATTCTCTTTACTCCGACAGGCGAATCACTACTAACGTAGACTACCGTACTTTTCCAACCCACCGCCCTCAGCTTAAATTCAATCATTCCTTTCCTTCTACTTCTGCGTGAGAATCTTCCTTACCCACCGTCCTAGCTTCGTAGTCTAGGTGTGTCTATACGGAGTGATTCAGCCTTAAATGCTACGGCTTATAAGAGGACCCCCCATATCCAGCCCAGCACCACAAAGCCTCATAGAGGTAGAAGTCTGGAATGGAAGTAAACTAGCTCTTATTTTTCTCATTCAAGCCCTCGAATCCTATCCTTCTTTTTTCACTTGATGAAGTTACTTGGCGCTGTTATGATAATGATAACACGAGCTAAGGTTGGTAAAAGGAGAAAGGCGCATAGGATCAGATCACTTGCTCATACACCACAGCGGGCACATTGACTGGCTTACTCCAAAACATAGAACAAAGATTAGATTCCTTAATTATTGAATCGGGGAAAGACACGAACCCTTCTCCTATAGTACCTTCCATTCCCTATTTTGTTTTGTCTTCTCGAGCGAGTTCTATAGATTCCATAAGCCAAAAGAATAAAGAAGCCTTTCATACGATCCATGAAACAAGGGCCTAACTCTTGCTATGACACCAATCTTACTTTGCTTCCTATCTATGGGTTGAAGTAATACTTATTTCGAACGTAGAGTAAGCCAACCCTCAAGGTCCCTTCATGCAATGACATTCCCATAAAGATAGAGTAAGGAGTCCTCTCTTGTCCTACTCAAGGGGTGCAGTAGGTTTGTTTTTCCCTCCCCTCAACTGATTGCGAGGCCCCCTATAAGACTGTGCTATCTCTTCCTCCTTGCAGGTCCAAGCACAAGGCGAGCCTATCCTTGGGATCCTAGCTTTGCAGCAGGGGGCCAAAACCACCGTTTAACTAGCTCTTTCGACATCCTGCCGGGAATATGGATCCGTATCCGTCACTCACTCTATTAGGCGGCTACCTGATCGTTAACAAGTAGAAAAGTAGTTTAACAGCGCTGGATCCTGCTTCTTTCATGGTCCAAAAGAGCAGGTTGGAACGAACCTATCTAAACCCATCCATCTTCATTCGATCGATATGGGATCCTTATTCCTTATATATATAGAATTAATAAGAATCTTATATGTTTAACCAGCGGATAGGCAACTACACTCCCTTTTGTATGCATGCTGGTAAGACTGATAGACTGTAATTCTATCCCTTTTCTTTTCTTGAAAGAGCATATAATATATGATGGTTATGAATGGATAAATGCAATGATTGATCCCACAGCGCTTTATTTAGCAAGCCATACAGTAGGTAGATTCTATTAAAACAGACCATGATATAGACAAGGGGCTAGATCGTGATAAGGGCATTCTAGAAAAAATCCCTAATGAAATGAAATGGAGAGTCGCCGGCTCAGGCACGCGGTCAGAGTCCCGGGCTGGGCACCTCCTCACTGCTTGTGGCGTGAACGGCATTGAATAGAGTCTGAGACCTCGATCTCAGTCAACAAAAACGAGAGTTTTCTCTGTTAGTTAATGACTCATTTAATGAGTCAAAGATGGCTTCAGGTGTCCTTTTTCTATCTCCTAGCCCGCTCTTCGATCTCCAGAGAGAAGACCTCCGCACTGACAACAAAGGCTTGCAATGCATTTCTTACTCCACGTAAAACAGCAACTAAGTAAGGGCTCCGACTCGACTTACATGACCGCTGCAACAGATTCAGCTTAATACCCCGATTCAGGAACAGATTCCTCAAAGGAAACAGATTCACCTTCTGATGCTTTCGATTTTGACTCCAGACCAGACCTGGATGGACGAGGGACTCGAGGAAGAAAAGAAGTCCCGGCTAACTCCTATCTATCTTGACCGAGAAAAAGTTGTTCAAGAGGCTCAGCTCATATGGATTTGGGTTTTTCCGCTTTTGCGAATTCAATCAATCTCTTCTCCAACTTATGTTTCTTCCGCTTCGATCTCTGAAGCATCCCTATAGTGCAAAGACTGATCAATCCTTCACAGTCCCTCTTTCTCCTAGCACTAAGCATAGAAAGCTCTCATCTCACAAGAAAGCAAAGCCTTTTTTTCTTTCCCCGAAGCTACGTGTAATCAATTCTGAGCTTAGACTAGAGCAACTCCCAAACAAAGCGTTAATATTAGTAGTGTATATATTAGGCCATTTCACCTGAAGGCGAGGAGCGATAGGAGTGAACGACTAGCGCGAAAGCTCTTTTCTTCCTGGTTCCCCGCCAAGCTAATAATCAGCAGTTGCTGCTGTCTTAGAGACCGAACAAAGACCAGACCGGATTGAACTTTAGAAAACCAGTGCGTGCTACCGACAGAACCGAACCCTAAGGCCGGTCCTTCTTTCAGCGGGACGAAAAAGGCTTGAGCTAATATTCTTTTGTGCCTGCCTATTTGATTGAGGCTAAAACAACATAAAGATAAAGAGCATTACACTCAGACACACAGGCCCGGACCTATTTACTGACCGACCAGAAAACTCAGTCAATGGATTTTAAAACTTCCGTACCCGGCAAGAAAACTCCAGCAGCTAACGAGCAAGAAAAGGTCAGCCCTTACAGAGAGTGAAGAATCATACATTCAGTTCGAATCAATATACGCAGCAAGAAAACGGTCATCAGTGAGTTCATGGACCGGAGTGGGACTAGAAGAAAGAAAGATAAGAATTTGCTTTCTGAACAAGCGCTGCGACACTTGGGTAAGGGGCGCGAGCGATCCTGTCTGTCTTCAGTTCTGTAGTACTTGATTTCCTCAGTCCCTTCGGTTCGGAATCAGTATTCGAATTTGATCTGTGTCGGTATCTTTCAGTAACAGTATCTTTCTCAGTCTCATCGGTAGTAGCTCAATCCTTTCCTTGCCCTTGTCCCTTCGGTCTTGAGGGGGGGACGGACTGGGGCCCCGTAGCCAGTAGAGCTATAAATCAAATCAAAAGAGAAAGTCAGGTGAATCAGAAGAAGAATAGTCCTATGCGGGACTTCGGTATCACTATAAGCAAGAAACCGGAGCGGATAGAAAGAATTTCAGTTCAGTGACCGGACTAGAGAGAGCAAAAGAATAAGTGATCTTTCTAGCCCCGAGCTAAGTGACCACTGGGGCGAGGGAACCGCCCCTATTAGTCCTATTTGGCTCAGTTGGCTCTCTGTAAGGAAGATTAAGAATAGGGTTATGGTTCGCTTGTCATTACATTATAGGATTGAATTCTAGACTTTTAGCCCGCTTCGCTACCGGGAGAATCAGGACTAAGGAAAGGGACTGAATGCTACCTCTACTTCCTGGCTTGCTTTGTTTGCTTGATTGAACTCATTTAGCAAGGGATTTAGCTAACGAAATCCTATACTATAGCATTAGGCGGATACCTATGAGAGAGATTTAGTGAGATATGAGATAGCGGCAAGGGACTGAAAAGAATTCATTCACTGTGTACCGACTCTATTGTGCATTAAAATTTTGAGTTCGAGAATCATTATCTCATTCTCTTCTCCGGTTCAGTCATTGTTATTTCTCATAGTAGCCCGGATCGGATCCTTTCATTTTAGGTCACCAGGGACGAATTGCATAGGTGATAGATCATCAATCCTCTTTCCTACAAGTCCCGGAACCTCTGCGAGGGAACGTTCCGGGGTCCCAGTCTTTTTCCGTGAAGATGTATTAAAGGGGTGCACGCAGAGAGACCAGCTCCCCCGAATTCTGCATAATAGACGCACATAATAGAAAAGATTCTCTTCTTATTACCGTTTTCTTGCTAGTGCAGGAGCGAAAGAAAGATATGCCTTTTATTGCTTTCAACGAGAAGGCGGATTTCACTGAACATTCTATTTGTATTTTATTAACGTTTTCTTGCTCCTGACCACTCTTATCGATCCGGCCTCTTCTGCTAAATCACCCAACCTTTCTAACTCGTTGTCTTAAGAACTCCGCACTTTCCGCGGGCATTTGTACACCAGTGGTTGAGTCTCAAAATCCTTTTCTTCTCGGCAAGATGTCCAATTTAGGCGATTGCGATACACAATAGAAGTCATTAGCGATAGTCGACTACGTAGGCGCTTAGAGAGAGTAAGAGGTCCCAGAATCAGAGGTAGTAGCAGTAAGACTTTACATCAACGGGTTCTATCCCGATCAGCTTTCGGTTAAGTAATCTTTAACTATTCATTCTATTTCGTTTGTCAACCGCTCATGCTTTGTATCGGAACGGATTTCTTTCTACTTTGTTCTCTGGGCTCTGATAATTGGTATGATAACCAGTAAAGGGAGGGGGAACATAGTTATCTTAGTAAGAGCACCCTCAACCCTAACAGCAATACCAAAGAATATTACCAAAAAGGCCTTCTCACGAGCTGGATTCGAACCAGCACCCCTGGGAAAAGGACACACATACCCAGTCGAACTACCTTTCATTCTGATCGTGACTTTGTTTTACCGGTTCGCCCTCTACCTAAAATCAGATTAACGAAGACTACATCCGGGTGGGTTCTTTTCCCCCAAAGTCCGTCGGGCCGACGAACTTGGGGAGGGAGGGAAAGGTAAAGCTGGCGGAGACCCCAGCTTAGAGTAACTGCCCGAGAAGGTCAGTGAGGTTCCAACCGTAGTGAACTGAAAGATCTTTCTGAAAGTTGACTACAGTTGGAAGAAGACAGGCGGGAGTGAGCCGAGCGAGAGCACAGCAAATTCCAGTGGTGGGCTGTCGGTCTGGTCCCATTTTAGACATAGTCAGAAGAGTAGCAATGCTAGATTAAGAAGGAAGAAAGCCATAACTCTGCCCTAAGCATTGAGCTTACGCGAACCAAGCTGCGAAAAAGACTGATTGGGTAGCCTTTTCCATGCCAAGCCAGCACATGGGCCGGATTGGTAATCGAATTCCTCGGACCAAGAGGCTTGGACTATGAGCCCGCTTAGCAAACGGGGTGAGTATTCGCTCCTCTTTCAGAACTTCGGTTGTCCGCCTCGTCGAATGGGATGCAGGAGAGGGTCAAGATTGAGTCTCAAACTGAGGGATGCGGAGTCCTGGAGACAGGACGGACGTGCTTGATCCTAGCAGTTCCCACATGGGTCCCATGGCGGAGGGCCTGACGAACTTGCTTCTTAGTTGCTTTCCCACTCCGCTTGCTATTAAGTCAAGATAGCGAGGAAAGAGAGAAAGTCAGTCTTATTATCGTTCGTGACCCCTGGTATTGGGCCCTAGACTAAACTAATAAGGCGCTACTAAGAAGAGTAATATATAGGAATCTAATTTCACTAAATGAAGGGGAGAAGCGATGGAATTGATTACTAAGCGAGCGAAGGAAGAGAATGTGAGCGAAGCAAATCGAATTCTATTACGTAAGCTTTTTCATCGTAATTCTTACAGCTTTTGAATCGCATTGCAAATATTGAACAGGGCTGGTTGCTCAACGAAAAAAGGCTCAACACATGCCTCCTCTTGGAGAAGCTCTCTTAGATCTTGCTCAACCATATCCAAAATTTTGAGTTCTTCCCGGTCTCTTTCCGCCGGTTTCGAATTCGATTCTAAGGGAAAACCTAAGAAGACTCATTCTAATACTTGAGTTCAAGCTACTACTTCGAAGTAAGCCTATGGGTATGGGTTGTTTCGAAGCTTAGTAGCTAAAGCGTACTTGCGTGTTAAAGGGGGTACGCGGATTTGGGCTACTAAGTGGAACCAGACCATGAAACTTGCCATTTGCACTCTCCTAGGGTTAGGGTGCGATCGTAGGAAGCTCTATTAGCAAATGCAATTCCCCGCCCGATAAGACTGATCATGCCCGCCGCTTGGAATCAAACTAGCCTATCATGCCCTTTCTTCATTCCTATATGGACCCATATTCCTATGTTCTTCCAATGTTTACTGTATTACTGGGATTCCTATTTACTGAACCATATCAAAGAAGCTACTTTCTGGCTTTTATACCTGGAAAGAAAGGGATAGACAGTCTAAGAGAGTGCCATGTACAGAGCCCTTATACTTATCTTCCAACCAAACCTCTGATAATGGGATGGGGAGGCGCCTCAGCTACTTAAGGCACAAGGAATCCCCGTAGAGTTCGTTAGTTCCCTATCCTAATAAGGGCGGCGGGGCATTAGCTTCAGCTTCCGAATTCGAAATTCGCATAAGTACTTCCAATCCTTAAGGGGAAATCCCTTCCCAAATCTTCAGTAATCAAAAAGAATAGGTCCCAAAGCTAGTTTGTCTTTAGTAAACTTCACCTTCTCGAGGATCTTTTCCTCGCCAAAGTTGTGGGGAGAATCTCTTCCATCCTATCCTATAGGGAATAGAGCTTTCTGTAAATAAAAAGCTAAGCAAATTGACCTGGAGAAAGACCGGCAACAAGGTCCCAAGGCCCGTTCTCGATACGAAATTAGGCCTCTTGGACAAGACTTTTTGTCTCGCAGCATCTCTATAATGACACTGTCCAACTCGGGAACTCCTAGCCATTCACTGAGCACTGAGAGTCTTTTCCTCGGAAATCGAATTCATAATCTATCTCAGCGGAACGAATCCGAAAAAGCGGCGAAGGGCCTGCCTAATCAACTGCTTCCATCGCACTCAAAGCGGCACATGTACTCATAATATTTATAATATAAAGATCAGTCAAGGTTCACTAAGAGAAAGGATTGACTTGCCACGCCAAGCCCAAGCCAAGGGCTCTCAAAGCCGATTTGTAAGTAATGAAGTTGGCCTTCTTGAGGTGCGATACCGACCATCCGTCGAATGAGACTCAGGCATAAGAAGTAGTGAATACAATTCCCCAGTTGCTCCCCAAAAGACTGAGAATTCCTGGTCTGCTTTGCTGTAAAAGCCGGGTCAACGAAAGCACAACATTAAGTTGTTTTGTTCGGCACAACGATAAAAATACCTTCTTCTGATAGACTCAACTCACATGAAAAGGAAAGTGGAAGCTAGAGTTGAAAGGGCTTCATCCCCCCAAAGTTCTAGGAACAGAGTTGGAGACTCTCTTCTGAAAGCTGTACCTTGACAAGATGCCCCACCAATCAAATAACGCACTGCAGAGCCAGGGAATCCTACAATCGAACGGGCGCGCCAAATCATGAATGATATTTACCAGAAGCGGGTGAAAGACCGAGACCTTGACCACCAGGGACGGAGAGGCGAGTGATGGGCACTACTCATCATAAGAAAGCAGTCATGCAGATAGAAACGGTAAAACAATGACTCTGACTAAGTAAAGAGATTAGGTTTTTTTAGAATCTATTTTCCATACCACAGCTCTATACTTGCCCCTATTCAAACTATGTTTCATTCATACCACCCTTGTGGGTTGTTCGCAATTAACATGAAAGACCGGTTGAGTACCTTGGCCCGGGTAGGTGGTGCTGAGTTCCGTGTCCTTGGCAGGCTCGACCATCGGAGATCCGTTCATTACGAACGTTTTTTCTCGATATGGACCAAGCTCCGACTTCCTTTTTAGCTTTGGCTCGGAAGAGGTCGAGATCTCCACCAACCAAGAAAATGGGGGAGTGCATAAAAAGCACCTCATTCATTGATGGGAGAGTCCCCACCGGTCAGCGATTTGGTTTTATGCATTACACAAGGTGGCACGGACGAGTACTAATTGAATTGGGTACGCGCCTAACTCAGCTAAGCTAATAAATGCTGCATAAGAGAGTGGGAGGCCGGCCCCCGCCCATCTGGAGGTGCACACCCTTTTAGGAACATATGCAAAGGGGTCAAGAGAGAAGTCAATGGAGAACTACCAAATCCAATGACTTTGATTTGTTCGTACCATTATGTTATGTCATCGATCACTGCTGGGTCGGTTGGTGAGTTAAGCAGTCAGACCCAGGTTAAAGAAAATGAGCCAAAGTTTCAAGTTCAGTAAAGTCCGTTAGTGGGGGAGTTAACCCGGAGATTCGTCAATCAATTATTTCTTCTGGAAACGACTAAAAAGAGGGCTTGCTTGTAATGGTGGGCAAGGCAGGTATGTCATAAAGAGGAAGCTTTCAAGCGGGGGAGCTGGGCTGTGAAACTCAATCTCCATCATCAAAGACAAGGAAATCAACTTCACTAGATGGTGAGCTACCTGATTCTTTCACCCTACTGGTTAGTCTTGCCCAGGGAACAATGCTTTACGGGGAACCGGGTCTCCATCTATAAGCCTCGGAATAATGGCAGTTAGTTGCTCTCAATGACGAAGTCTCGAAACAGATTCCCAATTCCATCTCTCGAATAAGAGTATCAGCGGGTAAGACTCCTGCCTGGAGTCACTAAAGAGAGAGTTGCTTACTCGCCAGACTACCGGTGCCGGAGAGTTGACAAGATGCCTGACTTCGACGGAGTGAAACCAACCATTATCTAGAGGAGGTGCGGAGAGAACTGACCGATAGGAAGAGATAGAGATAGGTATCGGCAATTCCGTTGCTAGGCTTTCGGGCAATGAAAAAGATCAAGATCAGACTTATTAACAGAACGGACCAATTGACCGATATGGATGGGGAAATAAAGAAGCCAGCACTAGAACGAGTTCAGCCGCTTGACCATCGGGATAGTCTTCGGCTGACGACTTCATTTACGAGGAATTAACGGAAGAAGCGGATCGCAACTCAATTCCTTGTGACATTGAGGTTTAGGAGCGAAAGGGATAGGCTTTGCTTTTTAAAGAAAGCCAACCAACCCGCGATAAGAAGCAGAAGAGGAAGCTACTCTTTAGCAATCTCCTAGCTTGGCATTGAATTCTGCATCAAGCATTCTATTGCAAGTGTTCACGTCTCTATGAATTCTCTCACATTATGCAGATATGAAAACGCAACTCCGAGAACTATATTCAACCTTTGCTTCCAGGAGAGGATAATTGCAGAACTCGTGTTCTTGTGAAGGACTTTGTCCAGGCTACTACTTTGTAAGTGGTCATAGACCAGGACTACTTCTGATCCTTCACAGCACCATCCTTGAAGCTGAACCTAATTCTTGTGCCTTAATCAGCCTTGCAAATTGAGTGATAAAAGGATTTCGAGTACAGTCAATCCCTGCGCGATCAAACCTCTTGATAGCCACCTGAGGGTGAGAGAGAGCTCTAGATTCTTCCCACGGGTGCTAACTAGAAGGGCCCTCATGCGTTATCGGCTTTCAGTTCCTCTGTGGGCATGGAGACCTCTTGTAGTGGAAGGGTACCCCAAGAGCTGCTGTTGAGTTTATGCTTTCAGACCTTGAGACCCCCCTATCTAGTCTTCTAACGTTCCCACCTTTCCCTCTCTCGTTGCACTTGCTTTCACTGCATCTATGGATTAGATAACTTACCAGTAATCTTCAAGAGGTGTAGCAACTGATGCTATCATCCATCCTCCTTCCTTCCCATGGATCAAGCATTCAATTAGGAATTCTCTTCCTATCCACTCTCCTTCTCCTATTGGGATATTATTCGTCATTCTTCTATTTGTTGTAGATGAGCGCATGTCAGTCTGCTTTTTAAGCATCCTTCGTAGCTCTCTCTTTTCTTCCCACGCATCATATAAGTAAGTCAGCCATATCTAAGGAGCTCTTAAACCCAAGCTAAGTAAACTTAGCTTAGCTCGAATTGGATTTCTTACTCCAGAAAAGACAGACTAATCTTAAATAATGCGCACACGTGAAAATGACCCCGCAGGCTGACTCTTCCAATCCAACTCTATCGAAGGAGAAAAAAAGCTGGGACTACGACTTGCTTAGTGATTGAATGGGGTACGAAAGATTGCTATTCAAAGCATCGTTAAGAGCTTCAGTAATACCTGGGGGCTTATATTATAGGGAGTAGTCAAGATAAGATGACTCTGATCTTTCCTTCTATGGAGCCGGATGTGAGCTTCTCGCCTATGAAGCTCTCTTCTGATGGGTCCGGAAGAGTAGGTACGCTAAGCTACCAAAGTGAACTTCCCACTCACTTCTCCTCAAGAGCCGCTCTAGTCTCGTGGTTATGCGAAAAAAAGACCTGGGCATCTTTGAGGTGCGTAGCGAACGGTAGCGTAAGAGCATTCAAGAGTTCAATGATAAGAAGAGTCGCTTTCCGTTTAGGGTGCTAGCTTCACGATCTCTATATAGATCGCCTCTAGGGTCTCTCATTTTGTTCATGCTGAGAATGGTCTTAAGATTGACGGTTAACATTCGATGTAGGTCCCCGTCGTGGCGCATATTCGCATTCTAGGATGGGTTGAAACGTAAGTGCGAGTTTCCACTATCATTGATATAGTTTCTGTAGCAGTTGCTTATCCCTGGGAACCTATGGGAGTTTACTTTTTTTTGTAGGATATGTCCCGCCTTCCTTTATGGAGTAAGTTATTGGATTTCCTTCCTAGGTCTGAGTCTCTCTGGCTATCACCTTCGAAGCACAGTACATCACCACTAAGTGGTGTGTAAGTGTGAAGAGAGGCCAAGAGGCGTAATACCCTAAAGGTTGTCCAGCTCGGAAGCGGATAGCCTTGACGGACTTCAGAAAGGGAACGTGGCCAAACCCAGAAAGGCCGTATGGGTCAGGGAGCAAGAAGCGAGATGCGTGCGCACGGGTGAGAAAGAATAAGCCGTATTTCAGCCTAGTGGAAAGAAGACACTCAGTGCTAGCAGGAGTACTCTCTCGGATACGGATCCTTTTTTCTAGGTTTGCTGCCCTGCGACACGTGGCAGAAGAGGACTCAAGGACACATGCCAGACCTTGCGTAACTGGATCAAGTCTATACCGGCACCCGACATCAGGATTTAGATTTTCTGGAGCAACCTTTGAGAAGAGGGAGACAAGTGGTTTCAAAGCTAGCCACGTGGCTAAACCATCAGCGTCAACTAAGAATCCTAGTAAAAGAAGACGTATAATTCCCAATCGTATCGCCCCCTAAGACGAACCAAGAAGTGGATTTCAATGACGCGGATCTTTTGGATTGCAACATAAGCAGCACAGGGGATCTCAATTCCTTCTCTCGGGTGAAAGTAGGTACTACAAAGTCTAATTCAACATCAAAGAAGGCCGAGGACGCATTTGTTTCTATGAATTGTCACAACTCCGCTCAACAGGTTAAGCCTGCCTGTCTGGTAGTATCTCTTCGGGATGCCCAGGCGCGGCAGAAATGTCCGGAGCTATGTGGGATAAGGTCGCTTGACTCTGTCTTCCTTGCGGAAAAGCAGGAAGGCAAACCTGATCACGGTCGACTAATGGTAAGTCATTCTAGCTCTGGGTGGGAAAGATGCGGGTTCAAATCCCTCTCGGGATTCAAGATCGGAGTGAGCCTTCAAAGAGCAGTTTCTTCCCTGGTGTGTGCGAGCCTCTTTACCCAAGGTAGAGAAGAAATAGAGATAGGGCCTGTGAGCAAAAAAGGAATTTCATCTCATCTGGTCGATAGCTCCTACTTATTTACTGGCATTACGTCATGATAGGTCTTGAAGAAATCGAGAAGAAAAGATTGATTTCACCTAGCTCGGTAGGCTGTGCTATCTTTCTTGCGTCCTTTCAAGCAGCAATAGCTGTGCTTGTACAGGACTCGAGCAATCTTTTTTCTAATCGCAGCGAAATCAATTTTAAGTGGAACAAAAAAAGATATCGTTATTCCATTCTTTCTATGCTGCGCCACAGCTCCATTAGTTTTGCCGCCTCAAGAGAGATGAGATTCCAGCCCCGAGGTTGCCGAAAAGAAGACTAAAGAGAATCCATCCTTGATTGCCAATGGTCCTAACTAACGACCAGAAAAAGAGCCTTGAATGCTAGGCAGTTGCCAGTCAGAACAAAAAGAAAAAGAGGGACATCATCGACGCGCGAACGGTTAAGGCAAAGGCAAGAATAGCATATCCGAACAGCTTCCCCAAGTCGTAGGAAGACTAAGGAACTAAACAAAGAGCTAAATACGTAAGCAATCCCAATTCCTGCTTTCCCCGAAAAGGCTATAGTCGCAGACCCACAATCAGCCAAGTTCATTCAGTAGACATCAATACCTTATCTTCTCGCACGGGGAAAGAGATTCCCAGCCCAGAGTGGAGAAACTCATCAAATCCATCTTGACTGTTGAATCTAGCTTACTCCTTTCCTCGAGTGAGGTTTTTTTTAGTCGCTCCTTAGCTCCTTTCGTTGAGACCTCGTTGCGCTACAGATTCAAAGAGTGGAAATTCCCTGACTGAAAAAGAGGAGATAGAAAGTTCTCAAGACTTTCTCCGATACCTTCCCCGAATCGAGTTACCGAGTGAGCAAGAAAAACCTGCTCTTGGAGTGGAGAAAAGGGCTCCTATCTAACAGGTCTGCTAAGGGGAGCTCATTCCTCTTCGTTAAAGGCGGACTCCTCGACAACTGAGGAAGAAAAGAAAGCTTTCGACCTACGCTGACTCCTAAATACGAAGACTCCTCAAAAAAGACTCAATTCCATGGCAGTTTTGGGCAGTGAGCCACTCCTTGATCAAAGACTCAGGGATAAGAAAAGAATACAGGCAAGGAAAGGATGTGAAATTGTTGATGCGGAGAATGCCCTCTTTCTCTTTAAAGGATCAAGAGTTTACCACGTACACAGAATCGAATGCTAGTTCGTACCCAAGGGATTAGAGATTCCTAGATGGGCGGCTTGTTCTTGAATGCGCAGGGATTGGGACTAAGAAGACTGCTGCCATTCCATTCAGGTAATGCAATTGTGAATGTCCGATCAATAGCAATAGTGCTGTGGCACTTATTAATGACTTTCCTGTTGAGCATAACTTCTGGAGGATTTGATATGGATGTCACTTGCTCTAGAATCATCAGTTTCCTAATCGAATAGGATAGGACCGGTGCAGGCCAACTCGGAATAGAAAGAAAGAGCCCTTTAGTAGGACGAGGTCTGCCTTTAGCCTTCCTGTTATTAGGAGTGGATTAGTTAGAGTCGGTCCGTTCTCTTGTTTCAGAAGCCGAGTAAAGGGCTCTTGCTGATACTACATCAGATATTATTATTATGCGATGGTTACTTAAAAAGATGAATCTGGGAGTTTTTCTGGGCCTACTATTTATTCTCTTTTGTGACAACAAGAGTGTTATCCAAATAGCACACAATCATGTGTTTCATGAGGCGAACAAAGCATATCGAAATAGCCTAACTCACTTAGGGCACTTCGTTCGCCATCACTTTCTACAGGGTTCAATGCCATACATTTACTCAGAGCTTCAGATCGCGGATCTTCTTACGAAGTCCCACACCACTATGCGATTCCGATACTTAGTATCCAAACTCCAGATGTTATCCCTTGAGGCATCTTGAGTTGTAGGGGGAGGGGGGGTGTTAAGCATATTGATTTGTTATATTCTGTATATAGTAAGTAGGTCTTGCTGTATATAGCACTTTCCTTTTATGGATGGAATCGAGAGGGAAGAAAGAGTCCGGTTTCAGAGGCTTGATCAACTTTGTTCATGGATCATCAACAAATCAATCCCTAAATGCTTATTTATATTGTCGCCACGGAAAAGGTTCAGGTAGGGAGAACTCTGAGATTATATTCTAAAGTTTTAGAGAGTTTTTTTGAAAATCCATCTCCACCTATTTGTGCCCTTCCTCCCAAAAGCATTCCGGCATCTGTTATTCCTGGTCTCACCTGTGAAGCAAAGTAGGACAAGGGAGAAAGACATGGAATTGATAGGGAACCGTAGCCAAGTGGCTAAGGCATGAGTCTGCAAGACTTCTATTCGTCGGTTGGAATCCGACCGGTTCCTACAGCGCCGCGCCATTCCACCCATCATTTTTTTACTTAGTGGATAGAACGGGGGCCGGAGCTTGCTCCTTCGTACTAGTGTAGTGGCTTAGCTGCCTGAGTTTCCCATCCTTACCATATTCCTATTCCTTAGCACAAGCACTAAGTAAGTCTACTACCTGTAGGTCGAGTTCAATTACATCGAACCTTATGTTACCTACTTTTACTCATATCTGAGGTATACCTCAATACAAGACAAGCACAGGAAAGGATATTCAATAAAAACCGGGCTATCGCCCTATTCTCTCTCAATTGCCTATCCTTTATAGACGAGGGGTTCGCGATTAGCAAGATCGGCTTCGATATCACTTATAAGGGCTCTGTAGACTTCACTGTACTTTCTCCGGCTAGGAAGCCTTTGGTGTCCATGGATATGGATGTAATTTTACCGATGAAAGCGATTCAAAGCCTGAAAGATGCGCTGTCCTAAGCCTTAAGTGAAGGGAAGGGACATTTCATTTCAATCAACCTATTAGTAAAATGTGAGAATGAGCGGACAGGCCGATCGGATAAGATTCTTTTCCTTTACGGAGGGAGCTTGCTTATAAAAAGAAGATAGGCCGGTGAAGCTCAATTACATAAATCCAACCTGGAGAGTAGCGTAAAGGGTATTTCCTCGATGAGACGAAAGATGCCCTCATAGCACTACTTCTCTGCGGTTCGAAGGTGCCATCCATGGCGAAGAACCGCCATCAACCTATCATGGACAGGGGCTAACAACCTCTGATTTACGTAGTTTCCTATGCGGGTTGATAGGGAAGAAGAAAAACCGAAGATGAGTGATCTGCCCCAGTTGATGAGCCAGAAGTGGGCGTAGTTTAACCGATATCATAGAAGTACTAAATACGAGGGAATCCTGTCATTATTATAAGATAAGTGCGCCCTTCGTTGCGAGGTGAATTAGACCGGTACCGGAGATGTGGAAATAGGTAATGGGATCTGGTCTTTTGACCGACAGAAATGCGTAGGAAGCGGTTCACTCTTCGCCAGAGTAGTGTCGCATAAAAAGCTGCTCCCCTTCGATATAAGCGGAGTTCCGGAGTACAGGCCCCAGGTCTTTCCTTTCCTGTATGGCAGGAAGTCCCTCCAGGTTGTCTGGTTCACCGGGCTACCTATTCAAAGATGAACTAATTGCCTTTGGTTTCTTCTAATGGCAGGCCTGTCCCTCCTCTATCCCTTCCGGGGTACCTCTTCATCTAGTATCAGACGATTCTATTGATTTCTTCTCGGTGTAAAACAAAGGGGTCTATCCCTAGGACTCTTTCTCGTGAACTAGGGTAAAGTAAATAGATGGATCGCCCTTTCCTGTCCTGGAAGTGGATCCCAAAACAAAGGTTCTAAGAGTCAAGTAATAAATGGCCTATTAACTTATTGAGGCTCTCTCCGGTTTTCTCATCTGACTCTAAATCATTCTTAAACCTGAGTTAAGTAGCTCTCTTGTTCTTGGCTGCTAGACAAGGAGCTAGGTAGAGAGATATAATCTATCCTATCCCTAGGATGGTAGCTTCTATTCCTTGATTACCCTGTAAGTTAAAGAAGGGATTAGAATGCTTCTTGAAGCGGCATAAACTACTATTTAGAGTCTTGAGTGCCGGAAACCAACTAAGGCAACTCCGATTGAATGCGGAATCCCGCTAGCCATTATTCGTATGAACTCCTAGATCCATGAAGGATATGGGCATCTGTAAGCCGGTGTAGCTAAGCGAAGAGCGGAAAGAAGGAATCACAAAATCAATTCATTCCTTCTTTTTCTTATTTAAGTAGCCTAAATCCGAAAAAAACCTACCACTTGGCTGCTATGGAGCTAATGAACCTTGGCCTTTGCCTTTCTTTCTTATCTTTCTATCCCTGCCTGTATCCTATCCTTAGAGCTCCCCTTTGCGTTGATTATAGGCCTTTTTGTTTGCCCTTTTGGAGAGGTAAGGTATAGAGCTTGAATCCCCCAGCTGACATCTAATTCTCCATTGGGCATCCTCATGGCATCTACTTCTTTTAAAAAAGAGAAAAAGCTTTTGCCGCTCTTTCCTTGGCTTTCTTTCGCGTACGTGTGCTCGTCTATCCTTTAATAGACAGAAGTTCTCTGTTCGAAATCAAGCTACAGGCCATCTTTGATGGCGGTAGAACAGCTAGCAAGAGGTGCCCAGGTACCGTTAACAAGCTCATGAATTTCACTTGAAAGCGAACCCCATGCCTTATGGTTTTAGAGTCCGTTTGAGTATAAGCCTTTAGATTAGAATGGTTATATATACTTTAGAAAAGGGCTATCTCTCTCTAGCTTTCCTTTCATGCTTGCGTTCCTACCTACTTGCTTTCTAGCCCCGATGCCAATGCCCTTTCTGTTTTCGAGTCTTTGTAATCTTATGCCATTCCTCGAGTACTAGCACACTTTGAAATGGTTATACCACTGTCTTCGAGTCCGGTTGAGAAATAGCGGAATTGAGTACCGGGAAGTAAGTATGAGTAAGGTCCGGGTCTGGTTGAGTAACTCAGGATAGAGAGAGTCCTTCATTTCTAAAGTATGAATAAATAGTAGACATCTAGCTACCTTTCTTCCACAAAGAATTTCTATTGACCTCCCGCTGGATCCTCTTCAATCGGGTGATTACGGCCTGAAGGATCGAAAAATGTGGCTTTTTAGCCCTATATCGACTTTCATTCCCACTTGAAAGTCATTGTTAGGTAAAGCATCTCTAGCAGACGCTATCAGTGAATCTTCTTAGTCGATCGGAGAAAGGTAGCGAAATACGAGTGCTCAATTCAGATTCGATATCAGGGTTTTCTTCTGTTGGAGTGAATCCCTTGCTTGGTAAGATAAATTGAAAGGATAAAACAACAAAGAATAAGAATAAGATCTTTTTTGATTCATAGAATGGCAAATATACCCCTTTTTTATAAACTGACTCCATAAGAGCTATAGTTAGAATAATGGTTGCTACCATAATAGAAGTTTTTTTTGAACTTCTACATTATTAATATGTAGTGGGTCAAAGGATGATAGGGGAAAGAGAGCTCTAACAGTCTTATTGATAGGCTCCCCACAGTCACATGGGCTAAGAATATTTGAGTGGTGGTCACAAACATGGTTTCAATAAGTATCTCTGATAGAATGAACAATGATTTGAATATCAGGAGCACTCAATGCCTTAGTAGGATTCTTTAAAAGAGGGTAAGGGGCTATGCACGCCCATATAGAATAACCAAAGAATATACAAAGAAAAATCACAAAGCGAATATCTACGTAATACGAGTAGTGAATAGCATACCTTAGATTAAAGCTCTTTATCCTTATAGGGGTCTAATTTTGTAAGATATCTGAAAGTCCTCTTATCTTAGGAATTTATAATTTATAATAAGGGTATCCTATATTTATAGATATATCTAAAAGGTATCCATTTATAGAATGTATAGGTAACTGAAGCACTAGTTCCTTCAAGTTGATCTTCCATTTTGTATATAATAGATTTAGCATCAGGGGGTGCTGATCTCATAAGTGTTTTAAGCTCATTTATAACTCTATAAGTAGAATAATAGAATATAACAAAATCGCTACCCTTTAAAATATACCATGCAGGTTTAAGACCTAAAAAATTATTAATATGATAAGTGGGTTGTTCCCTAAATTCAGGTTTCTTCGTAGTAAGTTTCATAAATATATGATACAAATTCATTTTCATATAGATATAGATTAATTCAATCATATTTTCCCTTTCTTTTCTTTTTTCACCCTATATAGACTTTTAGCTATCTATAATAGCTACTACTTTTTCTCTTTACACCTATGTGAGAATGAAACTTATTTATATAGGGTAGGATAAAAGACTTTCGATTAGCTTTTTACCTGGCCATACAATTATAGATCACTCTATCATCAAATCGTCGGGCGTTCACAACTCATATATAGATAGAGACAGGCCTCAGGTTAGGTGTTACCTAGCTAAAGGAAAGTAAAGGAAGATTGATTTTATCCGAAGATAGGATATTATCCTAGCCCTTGGATAGAATGTGATCTCCCCTCCCAAAATCAAATAAAACAGAGAGAAGCCGCCCTTTTTTATCCTATAGAGTTAGTGATTGTATTGGGGTATTTTGTTCGTGTTGGGGTTGGGTCTTGCCTTTCCCCATGCATTCATAGCGTTCGTTGTTTTGTACAGCTCGGTCGAGCCTTAGACGGGGCGTGAACCTTATAGAACCCCCTTATAAAGCTCCAGGTTGTGGTGATCCCTGCCTTCATCCATAAGAGAGAAGCGCATCCGCCCCTCATTCACTAAGGTATCCAAAATCCAGAATCGCATCTCTCATGGCCATGCGGTAGTAGCCGGACCTTAACCTAGCCTTGAGGCTGATCGCAGGGCATTCCTCAATTTCCGCTAATAAAGCGAATCCCGTTCCATAAGATGATGATCGTACTCCTTCCTTTTCGACTACTCCTCTTCTCCTTTGGTCAGGCAAGTTAGAGGCTCCCGGTTGCCTTATGGGAATCAGGTCCCTTCCCTTTTCCCTCTCTGTCGGCCCTTTGCGGGCCTTTCGACGGCATGGATACCGTATTCTTAACCCCATTACCTCCTTCACCTTTTTCAATATCTTTTTCTTTCTTTTTATTACCTGTAAATTTTTTTGTTATAAAATTGAAGAATCCATCCAAACAGTTTCTCATATTATATGAACAGTCTTTGTGATCCGCTTTACTTACTTTCGTTAGGAAAGACTTGTCAGAAATGTGTATGTGCTTGGTTGTTGACCAAAAAAACATGGGAGTCGAAAGGCATCGCTTGGGTCGAGTTAAGTAAAGACTGACTAGAATTCAATTGCTGAACACTTTCAATATCTATCTTGTACGTATAAATCAAAGACAGTTCAATTCGATCTTAGCCGATCTCAGGTTACCGACTCTCCGGCCCCCTTTCGGTGCAGCACGATTGGAGAGTTCTATGGGCCCGCCGCTTTCTCAATCCATAAACTGTAAAGATTCTAGGATTCGATAGGATATAATATTCTTATCTTATATGTCATTTCAAAGAAATGAAATTGCTTGCTTCAGTATGAAAAAACCCAAGCCTACATGAACCATCAAATACAAATAAAGTCCTACAAATGAAGACTTGGGCCTGTCAAGCCTGCTTTCAGTGGCAGTTGGAAAAGGCCAAGAAGCTAGGGAAAGTCAGTCGAAAGCAATAGCACAGTTCGAAAGCCTTGAAGGAAAGAGTTGAGAACCTCTAAGTGATCCATCGATGCCAACCAGTAAAAAAGAATCCCCCTACTAAGGTAGAGTTTGACTACCGATAAAGAACCCTTTGTTTGGAATACTCCTCAAGTCCGGAAAGACGAGATGAAAGGTATCCTGAAACGTACAACTCCGTCGCAAGCAATAACTATCTATAATATATTATCTCACTATGTCTCTCCCTTATTCATAGGCTTACCCCGTCCCACCAAGAAAAGAAGCAAAAGCGAGAGATAACTAGCAGGGAATAGGAAGGTAGGGGTTGGTGGGGCGGCAGTTCCCGGCTAAATAAGATAAAAGATGGGCACCAGCAGCGACAAAGGAAGTGAGAGCAAATGCTGAAACGTATGCATCCGATCCTGGGACAAGGTAGTCTTTAGCAGGAAGCGAATCAACTTGACTCTCTGAGCAAGGTAGAATAAAGTCATTCCTAAGCGACACTGCTTGAAGTTAACCTGTAAGAATAAACTCCTTCGCTAATTCGAAAGAGAAGAGGAAGCGCAGGGAAAGCGTAACGACTTTAGAGGCAATTCCACGTTGAAGCAGGAAGTTTGAATTTAGCGAGAAGGGGGAAGTTTCCATTCGATCAATCAGCGGGTCAATTGTCTATTGACTTTCATCTCATCGTAAGCAAAAGCTTTGACTTCTGAACAACTATGAAAGACCAGTTGATGTTTGTCGTCGTAATCATTCTCGAATACCCTCGCTAGGGGTTTGAGTTCCAACTAGCAGCAAAAAGGCTTGAACACAGAACTTCGTATTACTTAAGCAATTTAGAAAAGAGACTTTTCCACGTCAACAAAGTCCAACGAATTAGCACTACATTACTTCATCGATTGAAACTCTCTAAAGGAAGAAGCGAACTTCCAGCCAACTCGACCGGGAATTCCTATTTATTTTTGTCTACTAGACATTCCACAAAGGAAAAGAATGATGAAAGGCCAGGAACAGGAAAGAGTTCCCGCCGTGCAGAATATCGGTAGCTACATCCAGGGATGGAAATTCCTCTGCGGACAAAACAATAGAAAGAGAGACAATAGGTACCCCTGATGGAAAACTTCGTACCATCCCATCTGATTCAATCGACGCCTTACTTAATTGAATAAATAAGTGGATCTTTATTTACCATCTGGTGGTCTGTGGCTACGAGCCATTTCCTTATTCTCACGGAAGAGAGAGAAATTCTCATTGAATAGGAAGACTGCCGGCTACCCCAACTTCTTGTTATATGATTCAGATGAACAGCCAGAGGAAGCGAGAATCTCATTCTACGTAGTCGTGAGCCAATCACTTATGGTATGGTTGTTTTGATATTTATCATTGAGCAAGGCCCGGCCTGACTTAGGCTGTGACCCTTCCTATTGAAAGGGACGGAAAGCCGAAGAGAGTCGTTTACACTCAGTGAGTAGGAATTGTGGTCCTATTTCCCAGTAGCTTGAGTCGGGAAGACCCCTTGGGACTAGATGAATGACTCGTACGACATTCCTAGGAACCTTAATTTCTAGATGAAATGTGGCTTGACCTATTAGTGCAGGTTACCCGATCTAATGAGAAAAGGTTCGAAAGGCGCCGTGCGTTCTGTCCTTTACCATTTTAAGGCACAAGCAAGCAGTCCCTCTTTATTAGGTAAGGGAAATAGGACTCTTTCAGGCAGTGATTAGATTACGCTTTCCAAGCAGTGGTTTTCCCTAGAATGGAAGCTTAAGGAAGATGTTTACCCTGTTAAGCTAAATACGTAAGTGATGCACTAAATCATAAATAGGCGAAGGGCCTTAAGTTAAGCAAGGAAATGAGAGTTCGGTCCCAGGTACTGTGCCTATAAAGTATTCCTAAGGCAAGGTCTCAACGAGCCTTCACTTCGTACACCCTGAAAACAAAACGAAATCTCCGGACTCAGTCACATGCATGCAACCTGGCTTGAAAGAAAGCCGGCCAACTATCCCTCCTACCGGCTAGTTCCCTTGGTGAACGCCTTCTTCTCTAGGAAAGTTTATCACTAGGGAATTCCACTCCTAATATGCGAGCTTTGCCTTTGAAAGTGAAAGAATAGGCTGCTGGTAGGACAAAAGGCTGCTAGAATCCCTTGCTATTGCTATTGAATCCGGTGCTGATGCTCGAAATCGAAAGAAGTTAGGTTAGTGGCACTTCTTTTTTCACGCTTGAACTACGGGGCAGACTAGCGGAATGGAAGTTACATCCATACGGGCTGCGCCTGTACGTAAACCCTGTTGTCTTAGGCTGTTATCGAATCCCCTTTTCATATGAGTAACTATCCAATTCCATAACAGAAAGAGATGGGACTAGAGCTTTTGGCTTTCTTCCTTCACTTCAATCAAGGATTGCTGCTAGAAGGGCTCTTGCCCATGTCTAATGCCTTATTCTATTCTATGAAGACGAAGAGCTGGTGCTATAATCAGATGTCGGGATAGCAGCTGCGAATGGGATGTGGGATAAAGAAAGGATGAATTGTAAAAAGCCATTTTTTGCCTTGATTCCCCTAGTAAAGATATACCACGCAAGGAAGAGAATAGGTAATAGGCAGCAGAGAGGGGACTGTGGCACTTTCGGATCAATGATTAGCATTCATATCCAGTGGATCAAGGGTAGGTTCTTAAAAGGCCTTCGAAAGGAAACTCCTGCAAATCCTGGAAGGAGAAAAGTGTACCCTTGAGTGAAAGCGCGCCCTTGGTCCTATTGCTACTGCTTCTGATTCACTTGCCTTACCCATACCCTTCCTCTACTGCTGGTCGACTAGACTAAGTCAACTTGCTCGTGGAAAGGCAGGAGCCTGGAAGCCAGGAAGAACGAGCCCTTCAATTCTTCTATTCTTACTTATTATAAAAAAGGAGCATATAAAGTAGGGTAGACGCTCCTTTAGCCATCAATCCATAACGAGACTTAGGTGATCCCATCTCTCTTATAGAGAGGGCGAGAAAGAGCTCCATTGAGCGCCAACTCCAGCATTCACAATCTACTTCCAACCTTTATTGGTCGAGCAAGTCCAGAACTAGGCCCTTAACAGAACCAGGACTAGCCCTTTAGAGAAAAGCGAGCAAGATCCCTTCATCGGAAGGAAAGAGGACAGCTGACTACCGCTCATGCCCCCTAGCCAATTCAAACTCAGATCCGAAGGCTGATGGGTGATTCTCTAGAAAGTCTAATATGACATCACTTTTAGCTGTTGGGTACGAAACTAGACTAGGCTATGATTCACATCTCGAAAGTTCTCAGATCTGGTCTGGACCTAAGGCCTGGGACTGCTTCTTCCTTATCGCCCGAGTATTGCATCGCCTTTACTTGGAAAAAGAAATTGACCTTGAGCCTGCTAATTCAAGTCAACCTTTGCTTTTTAAAACAGCTATTGCTTGTCTTTCTAAATCATTATGAAGAGTGCCACATCTCTCGATCTCTATCTTCTTTAGCGGACATCGAGGCTTTAAGACCGATTGGCGCGTGCCCAAAAAGGGAGACCGGAGACCGCGTCTGAAGCCTTTGCCAACTTTCCGTCTCAGGCAAGAGCTGCGGAACTAAAGCACCAACGGCTCCTCTTCCGACATTGGCTACTGCTATCGGGTATGAACTTAGAAATTCAATGAAGCAGTTGATGCCCTGATCCCGGGAATAAGATAACTTTATCTTCCAGGTATTCACTCATCCCCTCTCAGTGGCAAGAGTGAGTAGATAGCAGAAGTGATTTCATTCCTCATTCCTGGGATATTCGTTAAGTTTGCCCATTAGGGGTCTTTCTAACCGGTGCTATCAATAAGAAGGAGCCTTTTCCCTGGGTAGGCTAAGCCAGAAAAGAGATAAAGAGAATGTTCAAAGGCTACGCACCTTGGTCCAGAGCGAGGATTGGGATAAGTTTTTCCCGTTCTCTTTAGTTCTATTTGAACTAAGCCGAATCGCTATCTCTGGAACCAAAGTCGTACTCTCTTTACTAAAGTCCTAATGTAATGCCCTTTAAACCACCAAAAGGTCCTATTCCGACAACACTGAAAAAGGGCTCTCTCCGTCTCAGTTGGTCAGTACCTTAAACTAATTAGCCATTTCCAAGCTGCTCTTTCATAAGCTGTGATGGCTCTTTTGAATAAAAGGCATAGTCTATGTAATCTTCTGCCCAGGAGCATTCGACTGAAAAAGTATGCCATTAGTCAGACTCTAAAGAATAAGCCTTAGGAGCTATGGAGTCTGGTGAGGTAGCTCTTGTCTCTTGGTCAGCTGTTTCCGCTCGAGTGAAAATGCTTGATGGGGCGAGATTTGCCTTGGGTTCGCTTTCCGGGTGAGGTTTAATAGAAGAAAAAAGTAAAGTAGGACAGCGGTGACCACGAATGGCTATAGTTCGTCACTTGCGGTATAAAAAGAAGTAAGGAGCCTTGAAGATCAGCCCTAAGCTAAAGCGCTTTCTTTCTAGTTTGAGAGATGGAAATGCCTAATAAAGTAGCCAAGAATCATCGATTTCGGAGGGGAAATTCATTTAGGAAGGATCCGATCCCAAGTGACATTGAATCAGTTGGGGGTATAAGCGCTGCTATTTCAGCAGTTGGTGTTGGAGGACTGAATGCCAGTCGAAAGGCGCATCTATGACTTAATACCTAATTTGCCTTTGAGTTACCTGTCTATCATCAAAATTCCCCAGTATTGCTAGTTTTCTATCTTTCCTTATAGAGTTTTATGGCTGGTCTTCCCCGCAGTTCTTTCTAATGTACTGCGTAGGGCCTCTCGGCTCCGTTCAGCTTCCTGCTCTCATAAGCAGCAAGCAACTGGATGGCCCTCAACAGCCACAAGTGCCATGAGTCTCCTGTCTCCTCTCTTGGAAGGCGAACTTCTGCCCACCCTTTCTTTGAACCTTGTCAATGATCGAACTGCCGGCCGGGTCAATCAGAATGATCACAAGCATGTCAAAGGACACGGGGAATGCCGCAAACAAAAGGGCCACAGGTTGAATCCGTTTTCTACCACTGGATGTCTGGACTTTGAGGAAAGGCTGCACTGCTTCGCTACCCTGCTGTTCCAGCTGCCCTTTCTTTCGTTTATCTTTACTGAACCATGGCAATCTGATTGGAGAATGAATCTTAGACCATTAGCAGCCCTTTAGTTTAGTGAGGATCTTATCTTTCTAATAGATTCCGTGTGTAACTCAAAGAGATTCCTTCTTGATTCATTAGCAAAGGCTGTAGCGGTACTCAATACAAGGTCCTACCAAATAAACCACTCAACATTTCATGGATTTTCCGCATCAAGGTCTGATTCTGTGATGATTGAAATGCGGAGAATCGTCCCCGAGCTCCCATCTCTCTTCCTTCTTGAACTGCCGGTCTGAGATTTCCCTAGGTCAGATCCAAACAGCCAAGGTTTTCTAAACAAAAACGACGAATCACAAGATCGATGGCTCGTTCTCTCTCGCTCTTATGAGCGTTGTTCACTCCCCACCTTTACCCGCTGGGGCGAAGAGTCTCTACTACATTACCTACTCTATTTGATCTGATACCGCTCCCAATTCCCAAGGATCGGGAAGATGTCAATGGAAGTAGCTCACTAGCTGATAGCATGTTCAGAGTTGGAGCTTTATTCTTACTTTTCTTGCTTCTCTTACTTAGCGCGTAGGTTGTGTGATTAAGAATGAGCGGAGGCAAAGGTAGCTTCATTTTCCTACTTTCGGGGAAAGACTCTCCGACCTATCTATGGCTTTTCGATGATTTCGATCAGACAGAAGCTGAGAGTGGTGCTCTAGCTCCCACTGAGCTCTCCTCATCGGCTAAAAGTCTACTAAAAATCCTTTCTGGAAGTGTAGACTTTTCTCCAAGGATGCTAGGATCTTCCACAAAAAAAGGAACGTACCTGTCGTACTCATCGCCAACCAACTACCACTACCACGCTCAATCAATATACCGGAAAGATTTCTTCGAATGCATTTTCAACAACACATTCACGAACTCAAAGAGAGCAGGGTGATAACAACGCTGTGGGCTTGCATCAACAGGAGACTCAAACAACACTTAGATTCTATATTACCCCGGGATACTATACATAACCTAGAGATCTACTCAAATCAATTATTCAACCCAGAATCGACAGAAGCATAAACGTACTATACTAACAGAAGAAGGACCCCTAGCATTTGTAGTCAAAAACGCTTTCACCGACGAGAATGCCAGAGACTTCGAGATGAGGAGGGAATCGACTAAGACAAAAGGGAGGGGCAAAGAGTAGCTGGGAAAGCGAGAGGATAGTTTTGGCTCGACCAAGCAGTCGTTTCACTCAACTAAACCAGTCTTAGTAGTAGCCTAGCCTAATCTTGAGATTTCCCTTCCCTCCCATGGGCTGTAGGAGAGGTTTCTAGCTTGACTTCGACAGAAAGGGGAGAGATCGAAAGAATTGAACTAGACCAGATCGACTTCAAAAGGAGGCTGCTCCTGATTCTTTTGCAGCTGCAGGAATATAGGTGACTGCAGAAAAGCAATCCATCCGGTAATGCAGGAAAGGCAAGGAAAGCAGTCCCGGAGTGGAACTGTGAAATAAAATATCTATCATCACCGGTAGGGAAAGGAGTCATTCAAATAAAGAAGTCACAAAAAGAATAAGGATCCGGATAAAGAGAAGAATCGGGTTTAGCGGTAATGGCATAAGCCAAAGCTAGATCACCGGAGTTTAGGCAAACAAATGGGTACGAGATCAAAAGGTTTTTAAATGCATATTCCGAAACCAGATAATCAACCGAAGGAGATTCCCCTGCAAAAAGGAGATGGCTCTAGTTTCATACTAATCTTCGATTTTCGAGATTCCCTAAGGTAAGGCATCCCAAGGAGCGAAGCGGCTCAAAGGATTGGCAATTCAGCTCAGTCTGGTCTGAGGAGATGGGCTAGGCTACTCGCCCCATACATAGGAAGAGGGGGAAGTCAAGTACCTAGATCCAAGATCACGATATCCGGTTTGGTGGTAATATCCCGAGGAAGGGCATAAAAGAAAGCACCAAAGCAAACAAAGTCGATTCTTTGTTGAGTCAACTGGCAACTGGGATTGCAGCGGATCTAGTGGTTCTCCTATTCTATGGTCTTGCTGCTGAGAGAGAGTCAGAATAGAAAGCAGAAGCTCGCCCGGGAGAAAGACAAGGGGTGATTCTTATAAGATACGAACTTGCGGAATGAAAAGGTATTCGACTAAGACGGGGACGGGTATTCCCGAAGATGCTTGACCTAAGAGATAGAGACGAGAACGAGACTAAGAAAATAAGATATTGGAGAGGAAAGAAGCAGTGCGAGTAGAGTAGGGGAGATAGGTCAAAGAAAGACAGTACGGAAAGGGGGATAACCCCAACCCCAGAAAAGGAAGAGCTTCAGTTCTTTTAAAGACTGATTTCCAGTTCTCTTTAGTAGAGACATTAGGGGGGAAAACATTCTCACAAAGAAAGAAGAGCACCATAGTACTTACTATAGGGCGGAGCTCCCTGCTTAAGCTGAAAACCGCTGACTTGCTTGAAGAGCAGTAACTAGCTTACTTGAAAGAGAAAGACTTGAAAGGCAGGAAGAGTGCTACCCCTCGGTCAGCCTTTCTTTGGCTAAGCTTATTCAGATCGATTTATTAGAGTGAACTTTGATCTCCTTTACTTGATTGATAGTCAAGTGAAGGAGACCCACATGCCCACTTCTCCTTCCCCGCCCCATTTCTGGGACGGGCCTCGCTGTCGCCTTTGGCTCGAGCTACTTTTTCTCCTGGGAACAGCTAGCTTGCTGCCCAACAAAAGCCATCTATATCGTAATTCAATCTACCTAGACTCTCACCGGGGGGATCCCTGATCCTTTTTATATCCTTATCAATAGAAGATAGAAAGGTCTGTTTCTCTTCTTTGGCTTGTTTATTCTCTTCTTTTGTTTTTTGTTTCAATTCTAGAACGATCCCGGAGAGGGATCCATGCACCCTGGAACAAAAGATAGGCTCCGCTCTTTCACGATTTAAATCACAGACTTGATCTATGTAATAAGAATTTTTTTTAATAATGGCACTGTAGTATAAGCAGAATCAGAGTATGATCAGTATGAAGAAGAGTAAGATCAGTATGACCAAACCGTAGACCAAAATAGATGGGTGTTCTTTTAATAAATGGTATAGATCGTCCCCAACTTGATCAAGAGGGCTTGATAGGGAGTCCCCTGCATCACAAGGAGCAATCGTGAGGAATAGCCATTTGAATTGAAGAGTGAAATACCATTCTAATTGAATAGCGAAATACCATCTAACAAAAAAAGCAAGGGTTACGGTTTTGACCCGCTCGATCCATTGAAATTTATTCACTTCTTTCCCTTTTCCTAGCCTTTACCAAACGATTAGCGAAATGAAATCGAGGAATCAAGGACGATTCGATGACTCTCTCCAATAGATCTCGATTTGCGGACGATGTCGTTAAAGAGTCGACACCGCTTTGCACAAGAATCGGTTCTTTGTATGGATGGACAGAAGGGCTCAGCCAGACCCGGTTCAATTCGTTTTTTGCGGGAATACCAGGTTCAAGTTCAAGGGAAGAGAAAAGAAAGCGTAACTCTTTGCTTGTTGTCCTCTTACTCTTTGAGCCTGCCTTGTGGAGGTCTCTCGGGTGTCTACGGCGGATCCGATCAGTCTCGTGCGTTAAGAAGTCTTTTCCGATCTTCCACTAAGAAAGGTATCGTCACGACAACTAAATTTGCCCGGGAAACTAGTCGGGGCTCCCCATGGTTTAGTAATAGGGAGGGGATAATGTCTATTCATCCGGGGGTTCATTTCATTCATTATGAACTCAAAAAAAAGTGTAAGGCTGATTAGTGAGGTCTTAAAAACTTCATACAATGAATGATCAGCCATTCCATTTGTGCGTGCTTTCAGCAAGTAGGCGACGCGAATCTATGGTTTCTATGTTTCAATCGGGTACCAATTGCTTGGATGCGTTTGAAAGCCTCGAGATTCCTTTCAGAAAAAAATTCTTTCTAGGTTTGTCTTGTGTCTCCGTAACAAATGGTCCATTTATTGATGGGCGAACGACGGGGATTGAACCCGCGCGTGGTGGATTCACAATCCACTGCCTTGATCCACTTGGCTACATCCGCCCCTACCCCCAGGTTTGAGTCTCTATCTACGATCAGATTCTTTATGAACCCCCTATGACCGCTATCAAAGAGAAGCTTTTTCCTAGACTATAACTATAGTAGTAGCAAGTATATTTCTTGTTTTTTGGAATTAGGGGAAGCAAAGCTTCAAACAAAGAGGTTGGGCTGTTCACTTCATTGATTTGACTTCACTTTACTGAAGATTCAAGATAGGGGCCGGGCGGGCAGTGAAGGCTCGTTTAGTAGAAAGCAAGCTCCGCTTTTTGAAGCGAGCCCCTAGAAAGCCTTTGCACGCTAGCCTCTTGTAGTTTAGGGTTCCAAACCTGCGCACCCCTAAACTACAAGCTAGCTTTGAAGCCCCTACTTTATGGATGATGGATTGTTGGGATATTAGAAGAAGCCCCTTTCTACAAACCTTTCTAGAATATATATATAGAAGGGAAGCTCGAAGAGCTTTCTTCGCATGCTTGAGCTTTCCCCTTTCTATTAGTAAGGTTGTCAAAAGGTAGGTTTCTTACTCAGTGCTTGTGCTAAGGAGCTTCTTTCTCAAAGTCAAGTTTATCGCTTCTTGCTTTAGAAAGATTGCAGGGGCGCGCGCCCTTCCTTCAGCCGGCTCCGCCCTATCTATTCATCTCTTTATTTTCTAAAATGGATCTTGAGGGATCTCTCTTGTTCATAGATCTTGAAACCAGATCAAGATCCATTTCTCAATATATCTTTCTATCTATCGATAGATAGAAAGATATAGATCTCTATCTGGATCTATCTCCATATCTAAGAAAGAACACTTAAAGGGCGTAACCAACGGAAGGTTCTCACCCTGTCCCCGACATTGTTCTCCGACGATGCCCCCTGGGCGAAAGGGGCCACCATTCTCTTTCTTTCGTTCCGATCAGGACAAGTGGGTTGGTTTCGTCCTTCTATCTACGCAATTCTCTGTCTTCGTTCGTGATCATGTTGGGCGAAAGGTAGTTGTAGAGGAGCGGCTGTGAAACGGCGATTCCCCCCTTTCCATTGAAGTAGGGGGGGCCTCCTTCCCCACCATTCCGGCCTATTATTTAGGGGGATTTGACCTATGCTGAAGGTGGCTTGCTTACCAAGCCACCCACTTGAGAAGCTAGTCGCCAGAAAGAAGCGGCGAGGACGCGAAGCTGTCTACGAAGCTTCCCTCCCCCTGTAGTCGAAGTACTCGGCGCTACTTTGATTCAAAAGGTTCCCGACTTTATCCGGTTTCCGCAACCGTAATCATTTGTCATTCCGATTACTTCATCCATCAACCTTTTTTTCAATAGCGGTACGCTCTAAAGTAAAGGATAAGCTTGCATTCTAGAAGCGGTAGCTTCCCGCCTCCTTCATTTCTACTGCCTCCTTCGGTGATAAAAGTTCCCTTCCCTTTTCTAAAATGCCCGATTGGTCTGCCTCAGCAAATGTACAAAGTGGACCGCTGTTTGGCTGACCCTCTTCTTCCCATTTGGGTTGGGTTGCCCCAGAAGTCAAGTAAGAAGGAATGGAACCACAGTCGTCCGCAGTTCACACTTGGGCAAAGACGACTGAGTTTGGAAGCGGAACACGAACCGATTTCCGCTATTCCGGGTTCTTATTGAGCGTAGCGAAATCAAGGTTTATTAGAAAGTCAGCGAAGTTTCTATGGTGTTCTACCTTTGCGTAGTCTCGGTCCACAGTGGAAGGCTCCGTACCGACGCCTCACTACTACTGAATTGAATGAATGGCTAAGCGATTTCATAACCTGAGCTTTCCTTAACCAGCTGACCTTACTTCGTAACCTTAACGTACTTTCTTTCTTACTATATCATAGGCCTTCGCCACTTCAAACGGGCGCTTCGCCCTTTCTTTTTTTTATTAGAAAAAAACGGGGCCTTACTTATTCTGTTCAGGGAGGATGAAAGACAAAGAAAGGGATCAGGGGGCTTATTGATCGGAGAAAGGGAAGGGACTTATTGGACCTAACTGAGAAGGAGACATAAAGGGATCACCTTACCTTATCTTGAGTGAGAGAGGCAAGTCGCAAGGCAAAAAGCTTAGTCGTTTTCAACTCCGAGAGTGACTTCACTTACGGTATTTCTATTTCATTCAGAGCCTGTTCCGGGCATTGAGGGCAGACGAAGACTAAGAAGACTTTCGGATAGCACGTGAGATCAACTACTTAGAATACGCTACCATCTGTCTTCGATTATGCTCGTTCTACTTTGAGGGAGAGATCGCTCCTTTAAGGAGACGGGATTCTACTATTATATATGAATATGATCCCACCACTTGAAACTGATTCAACACCATTCTTCTTCCAAGAGAAAGAAGAGCAAGAACATCGCTTATTCTGCAGCAACCTTCCTTTATGCCTCTGTCGTCTTCGGGCTAAGGCCTGCTGAGACAATAGATAGTCAGGCAGGTGGCCTAGCCCTAAGGTGATTCTCGCTCCGACTTTTCTTTTTGATTCGCGTAGTGATCAAATCATTTCCGATTGGCTTTCTTTGTTTGCTTTCCTTTCCCTAAACTGAATCGAATCTTTCTGCCCCATAAGAGAAATTGGCTTTTTCTGGTGAAAACTTAGATGTTGAAGCATGGGCGGCCGTCGATCGATGAATTGAGAAAGAGACCGGGGATTCCATTTCAATAGAGAAAGCTATCGATGGTCGCATTGGGACGGGAACAAGAGCAATTCTTGGTCCCACCAAACCATGCCATGAACAGTCGACTCAACCAGGGGATATTGAAACTAAGACTCATTCCGTCTATTGCTCTACCTTCCTCCAACAGATTGAATTGCATCGTTTATTCCTATTCCTTCCGGCAAAACTAGCTGCTGACTCAACCTCCCCTCGGGTCTACGCCCTCTTTGTTTTAGCATCGGCGATTGAAAGAGAGTAGGAGCGCATTCTCTCCATCTAAGTTGTAAAGTCTATCGCTCTCAGCAGCAGTTCCTTGGTCATACCCTCGGTGATGACTAGCAGTCCTTCCTGATTGAGTTCTCACCCTCTATGGATAGATCAAGAGTTCCGGCCCGGCTATGATTCCATCAACAAACCCGATTCGGTATAAAAGCTTAGCTTCTATTACAATAATATATTTTGAAAAGAGCTATCCTAAAGCTTGACAGGTCTCCCCGACTCTGTTTTTCACTCGAAAACCGAAAGCATAAGGATGAGCCTTGGGCCCCCTTTCCCAAGAGCAGAAGGAGCGTTTAGATACTGTACCTGTGCGTGCAGGAGCAAGGACGAAAGGAGAACAAGTCGCAGGAGAAGCGTTGAAGAAGCAGTAGTTTAAGCCATTGATCCTGCAGCTTATCAAAATAAGCACCAGCAGACAGAGGTAGATACAGAGCCATAGGCAAACCTTCATGATCGATAGCCTTTTTTTATGAATACGACCCTCGTGCTCGAGAGGCGGATCCAAAGGCAGTCGCTTACCTAGGAGCATACTTCGGTGTAGCATATATAGCGGCATACCCCTTTGACCTAGGTGGAAAAGAGATCTATTGAAACCCACCATAAGTAGTATCTGGGGAGACAGCTGCGGATACAGATTTCCCATAAGCAAAAGCGGCTACTGAGGCGAAGGCAAATAAGGTTCCGTTCCGAAAAAGAAATGTAAATAAAAAAAAGGTCTGATCCAATATTTTGCTTTCTTGTTGTCTTGAATTGTTATAGAACGGCTTTCTATTTATATAAGGTATAGTTGGTAGGATGAAGTGGGATGTGAAGCCTTAGTGGATATAGCAAGTGTGCCGGGGATGCGGCTCGGGCGTAGTAGGTCTGGACGCCTAGCATGAAACAGCCTTCTCTGGTAGCGGCACTATACCTTAGTATAGTATCTCTCTAGCTTCCAGTCTATATAAAATAAAAAAACGTAGTTAGCAGAGGTCAGTCTGTCTGGCGTTCCCTCGCGTAAAGGGCGACTTTGGCATCGGCTCTCTGGCCTCAAAACCACACCCGAAGGAAGGCCAGCCCAGAGCCCTTCGAGGCTAGTAAACTCTTCTTATTTTGGCCAGCCATCGGGAAGACCAGCAAAGGCAACTTCCAAGTCAGCGGGTACTAGCCTGACAGCCCGACCTCACTCAGGAATAGACACTTGAAAAAGGCCCTCAATCAAAAGAGTCTCTTTCCCGGAAAACTCTCCTCTCGCTCCTCGATCTCGAACTTATATGGTCCATTGTCCTTGAAAAGAATTGACAGCGAGTTGTAACCAGCGGTTAAGGCAATCCACTTCTTGCTTTGTGGGACTGGGGCCATTCCCCCCGTTTGCCTTTTCTGAAGCTAAATCGTGGATGAGTCGTTCTACAAAAGACCCGGCAGATGGAATGCCCTTCGGAAACTTGTCGGATTCCTCCTGAATAAGGGGCTTGATGAGCTTGGCTAAGTCGGATTTGATAGTCCGACTGCGTTCCAAATCAAGCTGAAAAGGATCCTCGGGTTATCGAATATCATAAAAGAGAAGAATGGTTGTTTCGATAATCAGAGTAGCGATTAGTCGTATCAATCGCAATGGAAAGCCCATGAACTACAATAGCCTCAAAAAATTATATTCCATAACCTGACTTTCGAAAGCCTTACCCTTCGACTCGACAGTCTTTCATAGCCTTCCTTATGCTTCTCCTTCATCAGATCCTTCTGTTCTGTAGACTAGGTCTTGAAGAACCTATTATTTTGAGTCTTCGGCCCTTCGCTCTAGTCATTACTGCTTTCTGGTCAGTATAAGCCCCTGGCATCTTTTCTTCTTATGAATCGTCAGTCACACAAAAGCAGGACTCATTTTTTCCACCCCAACCGGCACCGGTCCATTGGCTGTAGGAACTGGATCCGATGAATCTCCTCGCCATCCTGCCAGTCCTAAGGACTCAGACTAGAAAGCCGCACTCATCTCTTGAAAGGAATCCCCTCGAAAAACTCGCCTGAAGGTGTTCAACTCGGGCTTGAAAAGCACTTCCTGCCACGTCGGTTAGCTGGAATATGGACTCCACTGTACAAATCTAAAGCCTTAGCCTCTGACCCCTGATATTGATATTGAAAGGCATAGTTTAAGATTTTCATAACCTTCCCAACGGCACAGGCACAACCATCACTGGCAACCCGCTCTGTCTCGTATGAAGAATGGGCAACGGGCATTCATGGAACAACTGGGACTGGAAAGGCAGTCAACTCACTCCGCATTACCTCGGGTCATTGGTCACAATCGAGTCAGCTCTACTCACTGGTCTATGGAAACTAGCCCCTCTGTCCCTGACTTCCCCGGACCAACAAGCAAAGGATGAGACTTGACTTTGGACCGCGAAATAATTTGACTATGAAAGGGCGCGTTAGCAACAAGCAACGGGTGAGCTCGCTGGCGCGAAAGCCGTATAGCGTAAGTGCATTCGTTTTCTTGCTGCAGCCGTTTTCTTGGTGGGTAGTCGAATGAAGGTCTTAGAGATGGGGCTCGGGGCCGAAATAGGCGGAAAGAGGTGGGTTTAGCACCGCTTTTCCAGTTCGATAGGCAGGAGAGGGGGCTTGGTCCTCGGAGCTAGACAATGGAAAAGAAGGCTTAGACGCGCATCAGAAGCACTCGATTAATAATAAGATTGGATTGCCTGGGAGATGTAGCCAGAGAGCTGTGGATTTGAGTTCTTGCTTGTTGAATAAAAAAGTCTTTACAAATGTAGCTAAGGGGCTCGAAAGCTGCGAAGAAAGTACTCTTACTAAAGTGAAGCGCGCAAAGAGAACAAAGAAGATGGTGAGAGCGACGTGGGGCGCTCCTCTTTACCCAACATTTGAGAATTCGCAGTATGGTTGAACCCGGGACCTGATCCACAGGCCTTGGAACGACTCTCTCCCTTTTAGCGCCGGCAGGAGATAGATTGATTTAGAGGAAAGAAGGAAGTTTCTCTCCTTAGATTCTATATATAGCCCAGATATAGAAATAGAAAAGGACATTCTAGAAAACTCTCCTCTATCTAATTCAATCCGAGTCCTATGTGACTAGGGACGGCCACCGCCCTCTTTCGTGGGAAGACTTTGGACTCAATCTCTATTCACGTCAGAAGAAGGACGCCATCTTGAATATTGAGGAGGCTCTTACCTAGACCTACTATCAGGCTATGGTGAGATCGAGCAAAGAAGAGCCTATTACAGTAAGATTCAAGTATTCTTTCCCTTTCCCCAGCTGCTGAGAAGGCCATGACGAGACTAATAAGGCCTTGTTCCTCTTCTCTCTTGCCAACTTCAAATGAAAATCGGAGATTCCCTTCCCTCATCCGCTCTCACTGCTCATCCTATCCTACCCTTGGCTGCTATGCCATCCTGATAAGATATCAAAGAGAGAACTGGGAAAGAATCCACAAAAAGGGAGCCCCCCGAGCGTAAGGCTCTCTTATCCCAGCGAGGAAAGAAAGACAGGGGGCGAAAGGGATATGAGTATAGAGTGATTAAGATACCTTACCTATGGAGTAAAATAAGAAAGAGAGAAGTAAGCGGGAGTACTATTCTAAACTATAGCTATAGGAAAGAAAGTCCCTTTCAGAAGGGGGTCTATCGCCTTAAGGCTAATTGAAGGACAGATGGCCTTCCCTAGCCCCTTTCGCCTGCTATTAGGTTAATCACGCACCTAATAGAGCTTATTTGGACTCCTCATTCTATCTGGAAAGGACCTATTAGACGTCTAACTTATCCCAATCAGTCTTATCAACTGAAAAGAAGGAAGTGTGACGCGCTCTCTTAAGCTTGCCTGTCTACCTTCCCAAAGAAGAAGACGCAGAATGAAGCAATAAATTGAGAATCTCCCCTGTTCCTCGCTCCATTTGTCAAGCCTTCTCTTCTTTCTATCGCATTGAATAAGATCTCTCTGCCCTTCTGTAAGCGACTATCCCATCCCGTTCCTTTCTCTTTATTTTCTTGATTGAAATGTCTCCTTCCTGCCCTTATAATATCTTACTAGCCTAGGGAAATTATAATGGAGGGAATAGCTTGAAGCTTCTTAAGCTCACCCTATTTTTAATAGAAAAGAAAAAACTAAACAAGCAACGGCTAATTGAGACTCTTATAGATTAGCGCAAAAAAATAGATTATTTAGAAATAGTTTCTTTGTTGTTGTTTAGTTAAGCCTCCCGGACTATCAAGCAACAAGGAAGAAACCCCGGTAGATTAAAGTATATACTACCGCTACAGACAACAAGCAAGAGCTTTCAATTCGATCAGAGAGTTCTATCTGAGAGTGAGAAAGACTTTATTCCTTATTCAATACCCAACCCTTAAACAAGGTATATTCTGTTTATCCTTGTGAAATGCGCCCTTACTACTGACACTTAACACTAACAAAATCTTCAATTGAAATAAAGCTCCTCAAGGATAAAAACCCTTGGTAACCGGCGCTACGACCCCGCAAGGCACTACTGTAGCACTCATTGGCCCTATATTTATGTCTCAACTATCAGAGCTTTCATTCCAGATCAGATTCAGATTACGTGTTTGTGTTATATACGCAATTATATGTTGCTGGTTCGGTAAGGCTCCAAGTAGTATTCCCTCTCCCCTCGTACCAACGCTAGTTGCAGTCGCTAACCTCTGGGTCGTAGAGCTGTTTCCGGAATTATAGGAGGGGTCAATTACCTTTGGTCTTTCTTGTCACGAGCTGGGCTCGAACCAGCGCTTTCCAGATTAAGAATCCGGATTTCCAACCTTCTGATCGTGACTTTTGTTAACCCGGTTCGTCCTTCTCGTCTTACTATAATGGACTACATCCGGGCCGCCTAATAAATGTCTTTTTTTGAAGGTGCCTATAGAAACTGTTGGATATAGGAGACAGCTTGTAGATAATAAGGGCTCATTATGCCCAGCTCGAGGAGGGAGTTGTATATGTTTTCCAGTACTGGAAAATCTTCAACCCATGCAGGTGGTCGGCTACCTGCTGAATAGTCACCCCCCCGGGCAACGGTACACCTGTGAAACGCAAGAGAGTCTCGAGTTTCGTGGAAATGAGCTCCTTAACGGAATCAAAAGCAAAGTCGGACGTTAATCAGTAACCGTTGTTGGTGTTTGCCGGTGATTGGTCTTTAACGGATGCAACTATTGGTGGTTGTTCTGCTGCAACCGAATCAACAGGATCTACTGTTGCAAGCAGGGTGGCTTTGTGGGAAAAAAGGCTTTGAAAGCGGATGCAATTGAAAGAAAAGAGAGTGACAAAACTGACGGGAATAAGGTTAAGCCAGACCTGACCCGAGGGTGACGGAGATTAGTGTGCTACCTTTTTGGGTAGCAATTAGTTAGAGAACGTGGGCAGCATTGGCTTAGGAAAGGGCGGGTTTCGGTCTGGGTGGTTTACTAAAGGTAAGGGCATTATGTAGCAAAGTGGACTTACCATTGCTATTAGAAACTAAAAGAAAAGGGTTGTTCTCCTAACTAAGATTCCTTTCCTAGCCTATTCAATGTGGTCATGTAATATAATTCAATGGGAAGAGGATAGAGTACCGAGTACGAGAGCCAGTTAGTTGCTAACCGGAAGAGAAGGGAATCGCAGAATTTCATCCCATTTGGTTTGGTTGCTAGCGAGTGAGGCGCAGATGGGCTTATGACCTCGAAGCTCCAGCTTACTTCGCTTCGGGGTTTAGCTATGAACCGTAACTTCAATCGATCGGTCTCGCCTGCCAGTAAGAAGCTTGACCGGGCAAATGCAGAATCATCATAGGTAAGAAGCACAACACCATGTTCCCTCTTTCCTGTCGCAACTAGTCCCCTTCTTCTGTGAGCTAGGTCCACGGTTGCTACTTCTCTCGTCTCTGGAAAAGGGAAAAAACGAAACTATATGGTCAGTCACTTCGGGCTACTTTTTTGGGATCGTGATACTCGGGCTTATGAATGGAAGGAAATCCCCTCTCCAAGTGTGTTACTCTTTAGTTAGGGTAAAATCCCGGCCTGGGGCCTTCGCGTCCGCCCTGTATTCTGCTTCAGCACTAGAACGAGCAACCAAACTCCGTTTTTGACTTTCAAAAGAAGTGACGAGATTTCAACCCACCAACTGAACCCTTTGCGGTAGCCGGTGTCGGCTAGCAAGTTTTGGTAACACAGGTATGGCTCCGTCCGAGGATCGGTTATTGCGTAGGTAGTGAGTAGATGAATTGACGGTCCGGCCCTCAGCGAGGAGCGACTCATTGGAGCTTCGTTCACGTCAGGGTCCGGGGTAGGCGTTTCTTTTCATCGATATTGGGTTGGTGGTCCGTCAGGAAAGCCGGGTGTGGCGATCCGATCAACGAAAATCAATCCTGAAATAACATAGATAACAATAGAAATCGTTCAGTAAGTACGCTAATCTTTACAGTTTTTGGAGAAAGCGTCTGTTCACTGGCCCTTTGAATGGAATCTGGAGATGTAGTTGCGTGTAGTTCACTTTTTTCTTCGAGATTGGCTTGGTCTTCAGGCAGTCTCCTATATCAAAGAAAATAGTAAGAGAAAGAAGAAGCAAGGCCCTTAGACTTAAGTATAAGGAAGGGTGAGTACCCCCATAGGGCTCTGTTATATCATTTGAATTACTCAAAAATCTAACTTTTTTGAGTTCATATTATGTCGGAATTAAACTTCGTAGAATTCCTAACCAAAGGAGACATTCTCTTTTATTGGCTTTTCCTGTGTATCCAGGGGCTATTCCTACTATATATCTTTCTAGCCTTGTATATGCATCGTAAAGATCGAAAAGAACTGGAAAGGATTGCATTTGAGAAAGAAGGGGTGGATATCTATTTCAAATATTCTTGGAGGGGCGTAGAACTCAATATACGGCACCGTCATGGAAGCCAGCCCCCTCGTAAGGATCAACCTCATGGGTAAGGATAAGGTGACGAGACTTTCTCAATTCGAGATGTTAGAAGGTGCAAAATCAATGGGTGCCGGAGCTGCTACAATTGCTTCAGCGGGAGCTGCTGTAGGTATTGGAAACGTATTCAGTTCATTAATTCATTCCGTGGCAAGAAATCCATCATTGGCAAAACAGTTATTCGGATATGCAATCCTGGGCTTTGCTCTAACCGAGGCTATTGCCTTGTTCGCATTAATGATGGCCTTTTTGATTCTCTTTGTTTTCTAAGTTTCTCCTTTTGAAAGGTGTAGTCTCTCCTACCTGAAGAGGACGAGGCCCCCGGAAATGGGGGGAAGGGGATAAAGGAGAACCCTCAAATCCCTCATTAGGGAACACCTGTAAGATGAGTCTGCCGCTTTCTTTCATAACAGAGCCGGGAATAACGGCTGGCATAGAAGTCTCTCGCACGCAAGGAGATGCATTTCTGGTACTGGACAAGCTCTTAGGTAATAATATCTTTCTTATTTATTCCTTTTTTCCCATGACGACTAGGAACGGGCAAATCAAAAATTTCACTTCGAATTTCGGACCTCAACATCCTGCTGCTCATGGTGTTTCACGATCAGTATTGGAAATGAACGGAGAAGTGGTGGAACGTGCGGAACCACATATTGGATCACTCCAGTGCGGCACGAAGCCGCTGACGCCGAGTCGGCTCCTATGCCGCTAGCTATGCCCTGCTTGCTTGGTCCCCCGGCACGGTGGAGGTCCCGTAGCGCGTCATGAGCACCGGGCTAAGGGGCGGTTGAGCAACTCAAGCGAACCGCCCTACCTGACTACAACATAAGGACAGAAGGGAGAAGGTTGTGAAGGTGGCCTCGTTATCCACACCTCCGGTCAGATGAATGGAGGACCGACCCGGGTTTTCATGAGCGTTGGCGGGTCCTGGAGTGCCTGTCAAGGGCGCTAGCGCATACCCCGGGGTGATCATCACCACCTGCACCTCACATCTCGGCACAGCGGAACGTGTAACCCGCCTGCTGTCTCATTCAACTACATTTGTTCCTGTAATCCATAGCCTAACAGAACGCAGCAGCGAGGGACAACCCGCCCATACAGCCAGCGGGGAGGATGGCACTACTGGCAAAGACCGTCCGGCGAAAACGCCGCAGGCGCGAAGCGTGGTAGGCCTGTGCCGGGGGAGCATAGCATAGGTAGGAAAGGGAGCCAGGACGGTGGAAGAGCCAGGGGGGGCCGGGTCATTTGACGGAAATGGAAGGCTTTTCCCCTATTAGAGAAGGCCCTCTGAAGTCAAGGGGAAGTGCATGAATTCTTGGAAAAAGAGGGAGCAAGCCTCTAAAAATGAATGAAAGTGAATAGATAGAGTCAACGGTACGACAGACAGCGCTGCCTACACGCGAATTAGCTTCCGAGGTCGAGCAGTCTCAATTTCACTACAGGATTTGCGAATGAATGCTGGGCTGGGCCACCTCGAATGGCGTGAGCCGCATGCGGGGAGACCCGCACGTACGGTTTTTAGGGGGATCTGGTCGAAAGACCGGCCGGCGCCCACCCGACTAGAGGGACTGAGAAATTAATAGAGTACAAAACTTATCTTCAAGCTTTACCTTATTCTGATCGTTTAGAGGGCGATCGCGGAGTCACTGAATGAAGTCCTCCGTTTCTTTCGGAGGTGCGTGCTGACCCGCAGCGAGGCAGAGATGACTAAGTTACATATGGAATATGGCGACGACAACAGCATGTCGTAGAAGGAGATAACAGGTGGAGCCAACGATCCGCTAAGACTAACGTATCTACAACTCCATCCCCGAGCGGCAGTCAAACGGAGGCGTGAATGCAAGATGCCAGCGGAATGATCGGCCGGACAGAGGCTAGGGCTGCTTCCTTCCCACCGCGTCCTTCCTTGTGTGTCGGAGATATAAAGCGAGTGCACCGGAAAAGAACGGGAACTGGGTCGATCTATTCTATGGCGAAGCATCCGAAGCATAACTGCACACTCACACGATCTTTGCCGAGAGATAGGAGCATTCGGTGGAACCGGTGAACTACACTTGCTTCTGGATAGATGTGTGGGACAGAGGGCTCGTGGTACCTGCTGCCCACCCTTCCTCCTCTGCTTTGAGAACCGTGTGAACGGAGAGTGGGCAGAAGGGAAGGAGGTCCTCATACGGAGTCGCACACTTACTTGAGCAGTGCGGAAGACTGGGGAATGGGTTGAGTAAACTCCCCTGGGGCCGGAAAAATAACAGACGAAGCTTTACTTAGATAGGGCTTTGATTGGTATTTTTTTTCTTAGTGATTGGAAGGGAGGGCGCCTGGGTATGTTACAAAAGGGGAAGGCAGGGGTAGTACTTCGAATGGCGAAACGAAGGGCTAAATAGCGCCAGTGATTCTCTGAGCCGGTCTGGATTTTCAACGCCTCGGGAAACTGGTCGAGATAGATTAGATGACAGCACCCTTTTCCTCTCTTCCTTACCGGGAGGGCAATCTTATGGCCTTCACCTCCCGCCCGGCCCGGAAATAGAACCCAGCCCCCCCTTCTGATCCATTCATTTCTGCAAGCAGGGGGGATCCAGAGCTAATCCTCCCGTCTATTGCATAACCTAAAAAAGCTAGAAGCCAAGTACCTAAGGTGCGCTCCGCCCGGTGACTAATCAATTGGTTTGCGCTTTGAAGTGATGAGGTCGCAAAGAGGGAAGTAGGGCGACGAAATAAAGGCTTTCCCTCCCTCAAAACAAAAAAAAGGCGACCAGCTTTCAATACTAGTTGTTACGTTACGCTGCCATTTTTCCAATATCATTGAATAGCATGGCCTGCCTGGGGCTAAGGTAACTCAAGTGGGAGAGCCGTGTTATGGGTGACCTTATTGCACGGTTCAGAGAGCACTTGTGTATGTGATGCAAGTGAACGTGTACGAAAAAGCTGTATCTAGGGTGAGTTCTTCGTTCCGTCGTCGACCCTATCTATGTTTCTACGATGGCCCAAGAACACGCTCATTCTTCAGCCGTAGAGAGACTTTTGAATTGCGAGGTACCATTACGAGCTCAATATATACGAGTGTTATTCCGTGAAATAACTCGAATTTCAAATCATTTACTTGCTTTAACTACTCATGCTATGGATGTGGGAGCATCAACTCCGTCCCTGTGGGCTTTTGAGGAGCGGGAGAAATTGTTGGAATTCTATGAAAGAGTCTCGGGAGCCAGGATGCATGCCAGTTTCATACGACCAGGTGGAGTGGCACAAGATCTGCCTCTTGGCTTATGTCGAGATATTGATTCCTTCACACAACAATTTGCTTCTCGTATCGACGAATTAGAAGAGATGTCAACCGGCAACCGTATCTGGAAACAACGATTAGTGGATATTGGTACTGTCACTGCACAGCAAGCAAAGGATTGGGGATTCAGTGGTGTAATGTTAAGAGGTCGTGCGACATGAAGACATTGATAGCAATATGGGGGGAGTCCCCATCAGGCAACAACGGTTCTGCCTGACCCTACTTAAGCATGCATATTATGTCAGCGAAGACTTGGTGTGAAGCCTTGGAGCTTACGTTAGAAGAGCAAAAGGCCCGGGGCTAGGGTGAGCTGAGGGGGGACAGCGTAAGTGAGCGAATGTGTGTAAGCCCAGTCAAACATGACTGTTCTAGGCGGGGCGGGCCACCCACCTTCGAATGGTGTTGGTCCTACGGACCGTGAATGGATTCGCCTCTGGCCTCTGGGCACGTCGGAGCCGCATGAGTTCACCGGGGTGGAGCACAGTCCGCCAAAATCGGCATAGGTTAGGTGCTATTGATGGAACATGGGAAGCCTATCTTTCTCCATATGGAAGTGCTGCGGGCACATAGAGATGTGGGTAGAGGAAGTCTCAAAAAGCGAAGGCCGAGCTGTAGGTCACGTGACCTGCACCGAGTTGGTGGCTGACTGGGCTTTTTCCTTGATCAAAGCAGATCAGCTCGCCGCCTTCTTGTTATCAAAAAGTCGGTCGAATCGGGCGGGCGGAACGTCGAATGAAATAGGTAGCCGGGTTCTCTTTTTACAACCCTTTTCTTTTGATATGATAGGCCCGGCCACCTTCCCCCTATCCCTTATGTTTAGGAGCGGGATCCGCCCAAGAACGACCAGTCCTGTGGTGGTACGGAAGGCACGGACTCCGCGAACGTCCCGCGCCCCCTTTACTAATAAAGGAAAGAAAGCCTCAACCAGAACCACATTTTGCGTGCGGATGTAGCTAACTAAGTGTCTGACTCTATTGGTCATAGTTCCCTGCTGTTGCGGCCAGTGCTCGTTTGCGCGCGCGTGAACCAACCCAACAAACAAGGAAAGGATGCCTCCCAGGGCATATGAGAATGATTCGAGCCGTATGAAGGGAAACTATCACGTACAGTTTGTGTTTTTTTTGGGGGGGGGAGGAGCCCGACAGGGTCCCCCCACTTACTTGGCCCAGGCCTAAGTGAAAGTGAAGTGGTGGGCCTACCCATCCCAACCAGGGGTATGCTGGGATTCGCGAAGAGCAGCACCTTACGATGTTCATGACCAATCGGATCCTGACGTACCAGTAGGTACCAGAGGAGATCGCTATGATCGTTACTGTATCCGTATTGAAGAGATGCGACAAAGTATGCGGATAATTTGGCAATGTCCTAATAAAATCCCTAGTGGCATGATCAAAGCCGATGATCGTAAGTTATGTCCTCCATCACGATGTCGAATGAAACTATCCATGGAATCGTGCGCCGTGTGAAACGTAGATCATCGCCGTTCTTAACCGAGACTCAGGTTAAGCTCCGTCTCGGAACCTTGTGGGGTTAGGAGTAAAGCATCCCGAGGTTGGCGCATCTCGTTGGGCGTGGAGAAGCATTGGGAACCTCCATTTCTTTCTTCGGAGCCGTTTCTTTTCCCGTCCCCCCGCCCCGGCATAGCGCTTCGCTTCCGGTTCTTCGGAAGAATCCACTGACTTCTCCCTTCTTCATTGATCTGGGGGAAAAGGAACCGTCTACCAGTTGGCAAGCTAGACATCAAGTAAGTGGCTTGATGAGGATAACTAAGCTGACACGCCGGAGTTGGCTGCTGGCACAACAGGGTGGTGCCTTACCGCACCGCAGGCGAACGCGCGGTAGCGTTCGTGGTGGTGCTTCAGGATTCCAATGTACTGCGTCCAAGATCAGAACGAGCTTGCCGGCGGACCACTGCCGTCCCATTCTTGAGTGAGCTGGAGCGCAGCCATCTTATCCACTGAACTAGCTAGAAGCTATCGCTTCGGGTCGAAGCACTAAAAGAAAAGGACCGGGAAACGCGGCGGCATAGGAACCACGGGACCCCCTACTAGTAAAGGGAAAACGGAAGTGCGCGTTAGCGCACCAGCTGAAAAAGCCCTTTCCCTTGACTCTAACAAGTAAGCAAGCTTCACCCCTCTCCTGTTTATTTATTCATTAGGGCGAGTGGCATTAGCCCCTCTCCCAGCAAGAGGATGCGCGCCTTCACTTCAAAGAGCTAACGCGCTTGACTTTCCCAAGGCTTTCTCAGGGGCTCGTTAGCCGTTGTTTGGGTCGAGCTCAAACCTTAGCACAAGCACTAAGTAAGCCCGTGAAGGAAAGGCCTTTTCATAATATGAGGGTAAGCTTCATAGCTCCAACCTAGACAAGGCCTTTTTTTTCCCTTTTTTTAGATTGGGTTGCTGGATACGGGATCCTCGTAGTAGGCTGGACCAACATCCAGCCGAGAGAGGACAGCCTTTAGAAGCAACAAGTTGGGAAACCAATAGAACGCTTCGCGTTTTCTTATCTTCTTCTCGCCCTAGGAGTAGGAGTAGCACAAAAAGAGGGATTAGCATTATTGACCCAATGATAAACCACTAACACCTTCCTCGTTGGGGCTCCGCGCACTGGGAAAACGCTCTAGCGACGGGAAAGCGGCCACTAGTCACAAAGCTCAAAGAAGGTATCAAGAGGGCTATCACAGTCAGGTGCGAAGCAATTACCCCCTATTTGTAAAGTACCCCTCTTCCTATTGAGGGGGTTGAGGCGAGAAATGGCTTGATGAACCGTTCCGTTCGCCACGCACCGGCCCCATTCACTTGCTTATCGTAGAGGCTGTAAGTACACAGTGCCCTACAACTATGAATAGTATAGTGATAGTGGGGTTGAAACACAAGAGTGCTCGCCCTTTCTTTCATTTCAAGTAGGCCACTTTTTCCGGAACGCAGTCCGGGATAACCGTTACCGTTTAATAATATATATAAATCTTCGATGCTGTCATTTCGAAATGTCCGCTTCAACCGCAGTTTCACCTCCCAAAAAGCAAAGTTGGCTTGACGAGCGCAGATGCGAGGAAGCGGGAGCAATAAAACAAAAAAGATCATTCTTGTCCTTCTACTTAAGGGGCAAAGATAAGCGCTTTTGCTACTGAGAAAGCGAACGCGCGAAGGTTCAAGACTTAGCCGAGCGTTAGCGAAGCTAGATTTAGCGAGGCGCTTCGAGTTAGCGAAGCGCTGTAGTAGCGCCGGCCGAAGCCCTATGTGCTAAAATGCTGAGCCAAGGACGCTCCGCCTTATCTATAGAAGCAGTCAACCGAGTTCTGAACGAATTAGCTCCTTGGTAATGGCTCAATCTATAGATAGAAAGCCCTATGATGGGAAACTATCACGTTAGGTTTGGAGAGAGATCGGACCTATTATTCTATGAAATAGGGAGAGCAGATGCAAGCTTTTTCTTTCAATAGTCGGCAAAATGACTACAGGATCATCGGTCTACTCTACCTCAATTCACCATTTCGAACTTTATACAGAAGGTTTTTCCGTACCAGCTCCTTCTACCTATACCGCTGTTGAAGCACCTAAAGGAGAATTTGGTGTCTTTCTGGTCAGTAATGGAAGCAATCGTCCCTACCGTCGTAAAATAAGAGCACCTGGCTCTGCCCATTCACAAGGACTCGATTCTATGTCCAAACATCACATGCCAGCAGATGTGGTCACCATCATAGGTACTCAAGATATTGTGTCTGGAGAGGTGGATAGATAGGACTACGTCTTGCTCGATCAGGACGCTAGCTTTATTGCGAGCAAAAATAGAAGCCTACTTTCTGGCTTGCGAAAGGAAGCAGAAGCGGAGCGGGAGGAGAAAACACTAACTTCCCCGCAGGGAACCCGGAAACTATCTTGACTCTCCTTAATATATATTATGAATGTTGCCCTAGCTCAAGTGAAGTGAGTTGGAGTTCTTTGTTTGAGTTTGATTTATTTCCAGCTACGGAGCTGAGGTCACATTCATTTCTAGAGGAAATCCTGATCTTCTTATCGTTCGTGACTTCCACCTAAAGTCATTGCCAACGTTCAGCCCTCTCCCACATGAGGTCTAGAAAAGAGCTTGACATACGAGACATGTCGGAGATGTTCTCAGATGCTCTTAGATCGGGGGTTGAGGTGGCATATCATAAGGAGTAGCCAGTTTCGAGAAAACCGAAACTAAGGAGAAAGAGAACTACTCGACTAAGAAGTCAGTGTTGGAGGGGGACTAATCCCTCTCTTCTAGCCAATACCAGGGAAAGACTTTCTAACCAATTCAATTCATAAGCTAAAGAGAAGTTACAGAAGTACGGAAGTGACAGAGAAGTCAACCTTCTTTGCCAAGGGACTAAACTATCTGCTCTATCTGATACTGAACTAGATGCCGCAAAAGTCCCAACTCTGGCTCAATAAAAAGAAGGGGTATCCATATCCATAATAAATAGAAGGAAGGGCTATGGCTATAAGTATAAGGTCTAACTTCAATTGTCCCTGCATTAGCCACAAGGCACCCGTAAGAGTCGAAATCAGCATTTAAGTTCGATCCCCTAAACAGGAAAGGCGTCATCATCCGGCTAGGGCTGAGATCTCGATGCTGCTATGTCTCATTACCTGTTTCGTGACTTTCTTTTTTTAAGAAGCGCAAGACCCTCTTTCTTTTACGGTTCTCGTCTGCCAACGGCATTGAAGCAAGCAGTCTTTGTCCTGTCTATCCAGCCGGGGAAGAGCCAAGTCCCTTAGAGAGGGGATGAGATCAGTCAAGTCTAGGAGAAGGGAAGGTACCGCCTTTTAGTTAGTAACAACTTGGTAAGGGATCAAACCCTGTCAACTAAAAGCTATCCAAAACGTACTCGTGAGGAAAGCCGCTTGAAAGCCAGTACGGTACCACTCTCTCCGCTATAAGAATGGGGTAAGCCGATCCCATTCATTGCTTTAAATCGGGGTGAAAGAAAGGCTAGTGAAAGGTCTTTTCGATAAATGACGTCGTATCTCCGGTCGAGTGGAACCAAGGCTCCTGGCCGATTGAAATTGAATAATAAAAAAGATCCTCTAAATAAGATAAGGTGAGACCTCATGCTTGTAGCTTCTCTTCTTGCTACTCGCTACTAATAAAGAAATGGCGTGATAGAAGATAAAATTCTCCCTGTATCCCCCCCTAAATCAAGATGAGATGGGCGGGTTCAGTCTGATTTTCAAATGCCGTTGACTTCGACCTTTAGCGATTCGCCCCTGAACCTAGAAAAAAAACCTATGATGCCTTCCTCCCTTCGGCTTTCAGAGTTTTGAACTAAGCGGACTTTGCATTGGCAGCTAAGCTTCTTCCGATCCTCACTCAGGCAATCAAGGAAAGGGTCGTGAGGATCCCAACTCTGAGAGGAAGCCAACATTGACTGACTTTCATGGTTAAGATTCGACAAAAAAGAAGAAGAACCAACAAGATAAGATCGAGCGGTCTCTGCTCCTCTCTAACTCAGAGGAGAAGCGGAACTGTCTATGGACTGCCTTGCTTGATCATCCTATCAGTCATGGTAACGAATTTAGTATCTCTGGTAGCTGGTTTGACTGTTTGTGATAGAACAAAACAATAGCAAGATATATCGTAGTAAAGTAGAGCTATAGACTGCATGATTGGCTTGTAGGAGAAAGAAAATAAGGATTCGGGACAAGACGGAGATGCAAGCTTGTCTGCTATTGGATGTTCTAGTTTAGCTCGCGGATTGGTCTTCATTGCGCACCATCCGGCTGGTAAGAAGTTGAGATTGTTCCGCTAGTGTTGCTTGGTCAACAATTTGGAGAGTTTGCTTTTCTTTCATCTTTCTAAGAGCAGTCTGTTTGATCAAATCAGGGATCAGACCGCTCCTGGTGTTCGAACTAGTCATTAATGGTCGGCTTCATTGGTATCCTTTCGGTATGCGTTGCGAACACTTTCATTTTGAGCGTCTCATCTTCTCTAGAGAAGCGAAACTCGAACGGATAGAGCAGATGGTCCAACTACATAACTTTTTATTTTTCATTACTTCTATGGTCGTGCCTCGTGGCACGGCAGCACCCTTACTATTGAAATGGTTCGTCAGTAGAGATGTTCCCACTGGTGCCCCTTTTTCCAATGGGACTATAATTCCTATTCTTATCCCTTCATTCCCTCTTTTGGTCTATCTACATTCCAGGAAATTCATACGCTCCATGGACGGAGCAAAAAGTGGAGTCTTGGTCAGAGCAAGCCGCCCTATTCTATTACCAGACATAATTGGGAGAAGCTCATCCGAAACTAGAGCTGGAAACGCCTCATTTCGTTTCGTTCCCGTTCTTCATTTCCTTCTTATCGAATCCAAGGGGGACTTCTCATATTTAGAATCTTTCTGCGGTGTGCTCTGTTTACTATTCTTTCGTACTCTCTTCTCTTTACCACGCGATAGGTCAGCAAAGCGTGAGCGGGCGCGGAGAAGGAAACGCCAAACACTTCGGCCTAAGCCTAACGGGAATGAGCAACAACGAAATGACAAGATGGGGTGCTCCGGGCACCCCCATTTAGAAAGAAGGGTCGAAGGTTTTTGGCCTGTAGCTTTCCCCGTCCCCCCTTCGTCGGGTGGTGCTTGTGTGGGGGGTGTGCCACCTGAACCTGAAATCGGGCTTGAAGCTCTCGCCTTACCAACGAGCCGACAGCTGATGGCTGTTGGTCACGACTACCACCAAAAAGCTCCAATGAAGATGAATATTTCACATTTTGGAGTGTGCATCTGTATGTTGGGTGTTCTTCTGTCGTGCGACCCGGCGGCTTATGTGCGACCTGTGGCCCACGCCTCCTATTTGTTCAGGGCGGGCGGCGTGAACTCTGACTCGATCCGGGTATTCAATCCCGCCGCTGAGATGCTCAGTTGACTCCTTAACCTTGATAGGAAGATGGCTTCTTCAATAATTCGTGCATAAGGGTAAGGAACTTTGGATGAACTAATGCGAATGGGTGTAAGCCTCGCTGCTCGGAAACACCCAGTGCTGACCACACTGAGAGACACGAAAGCGCAGGTAACGCCAGTTGGCGAAGTGGCGTTAAGCATCCCTAGCGGTACGAAAAGAGAGGTCGTGATGATATCATCTACGTCCGTACCGCTCCTCGTGGAGTAGATCCCGCATCCAACCAAGTCTTTGACCAGGGAACGGGAGAATTCCCACTACCGCTGGAAGGCCAGCCGGGCCGTGAGCGCGGTGGGAACGGGCTTCCCAAAAAGCCAGCCCCGGGCCGGGGTCGGCATAGAATGAAGGGGACGGCCCTAATGTTGTTGTGTTGGCAAAGCCAACTTCTTGGGTTGCGGGCGGAGAAGAGCGGACGTGGGGACTCAGACCGGGGCGCAGCGTAACTAAGAGAGCCATTCCATTTAGGGCGAGACAGAAGACAGGACGCACTCTTGACGTAGATAGAAGGCATTTCTCTATAAAAGTCTATCTCTATCGAAAGAGTGAACCGCTAACTGTGTTGTAAATGGAGTAGGAGAGCCTTCCTAGGATCTGTTTGAATTGTGGCAATTGGGGCCTGGTAGACTATTGCAGACCTTGTTCGTCAGTATGAGCTTATGCTTAACCTGCACGACATGAAAGAGCAACCTGGACAGTCTATTCTCAACTTATATTCTTTGTTGTCCTATGTATGTTTTTTGGAGATTCTTCCGCTCATGCTAAGAAGTTTCTTGACTCTCGCTCTCACTGATGATTTTGAGCCTGCTCGAGCCTATTTACTCCATCGCAGCCCCTTGCCTACACTGTATAGTGCTGTTGCAGAACTAATCTCTGAAGAGACTTAACTTGGAACTATGAAATGACAATGAACTTCATTAGTGAGGGCTACTTCTTCTATTATACCTTATTCTGGCTCATCGAATTCCTGTGACTGAAAGAAGCCTGGGAATGGAATTCGAGACTGTCTCACTCGGCCTCCTCGCAAGAACACACCTAAAGGTAGTCAAACCCAGTCTCAACCTCAAACTCATTCCAAGGCTGCTGCTACTAATGAGGATTCTTCTGAGCCTTCCTTTGAGTTAGTTAAAAGCCCTTCTCGTCATAAGCTGCTCCTTCTCTAAGACATTTTGCATTTGTCCATCTCTAGCCAAAGCTGTCCTAATCCTCTTGTCAAGCTGGGCCAGGCTAGCTCTCTTATTCTGGATTGGCCATTATTAGAATACCGGTACAAGCCGTTAGGAGAGGCAGATCAGTCAAAGTATCTTGCTAGAAAGTCACTGCTACCTTATTCAGTCTATCCCGGCAGTGCCTGAATGGGAGTCTAGGCTAGCCAGTGCATCAAACTTTTGACTGAAAGAACGACTTTTCCAGCTAGATCGGACTAATTGTTTTTATTACCGGAGGCATAATGATAGCACTCAGCGGTTCGGGAACTCTGCCTATCTCAATCCCGGGATGAGATAAGTTCAACGGGCAAGGCCGGCTTTGCTTCATATGTAGCGGATCGGTATTCTGCTATTCTCTCTCGCTTGATACCGGACATAGAACCCTATCTCGATCAACCCAACTGTCTAACCTTTCTTTCACATCACAGCTATCCACTCTCCTTTCTTTTTTTGAAAGTCAATCTTTTTTCGACGCTGGGCTTTAGTCATCCTAGTTCTACACGGGAAGGGAAGAGAATGACCAACTTCCATTGTCAATCCCCAAACGGCTTGAAGCATCTGGTATTGGTTCATCTACCTTGATCTGCCTTCCGAGTGACATGGAAGACTGCCCCTTTCAAACTTCTTAGCTCAGAAAGATTGGAAGATTAAAGCTATCTAATTCAACATCGGACTTGTTGCTGTATTGATTCCCACTTGTTGAAGCTCTATCTGGTACTCCCTTGCGCTAGAAGCTCTTGCTAGATTATCCGACATTGACTCGCTATAAGAAGATTGTCCGAATAGCATAATTATTCTATATGTGAAAATAGTGATTTATAAGGGCTATCAGATAGCAATGAGTGGACTGGCAACCTGTACTTCTTTCTTTGACAGGCATTGCTGGTCCTAGGTCTGGTTGGGTAAAAAAGCTGGGGCATAGCTTCTATTGCTGGCTTGTCTGCCCTGTCTCACTTATAATTGAGGACTTTTGCAGCGATATGTCGATCAAAAAGTCACTCCATTTTGACATGCCTATCTTTGAAAAACGAGTGGAGAGCTTTTCCCCTATACGGAGATAGACTATCCTTATTAGATTAGGAATTTCCGTAACCGGTAGATTGGATTTCCGGTGGAAGTCAACAAGGACAGATTCCTGTTGGCTAATCGAATGGAAATCCCATCTCATTTCCGATTTGACTGCCTAGACTGAGCAAGCAATATCTTTGCTGTCTCCTAGTGGAATTAGCAGACTCCGACATGAACTCTGAAACTCTGATTGCTGTTTGAAAGGGTTGACATAGATTGCTATGCTAATCCGTTCTCTGATCAAGACAAAAAAAAGGGATTGAGATCAGTCTGTCAATAGCATCAATGAGAGAAGAAAGGACACTCTCCATCATGCAATGAGAGAAGAGAGATGTACTGAAAGCATGATCTCTCTTACTTCTCCAATTGAGAAGGATAACCAAATCCTTCTCAATTGTTTCACTGCAGATAGCATCCAAAACTCGGAAATGTAACAAAAGTCAGATGCGGAACACATGCAAGATTGCACTAGTCACAGAGAGAAGACAGCCAATCCAATAGAGCAAGCAACCAGTCACAGCAAGGAAAGCAAAGAGAGAAGCTAGTCACAGGTAAACATGCACTGTCTCTAAGCTCGATTGACTGGCCTAGTTTCACTCGGAGATAGAGACCAGTTACCGAGCCAGTCAGATGCTTGCCTGGCCTTGTCTAACTCCCCAGTTTCACAAGCAAGCCAGGCAGATCACCTTGTTCAAGGATTTCAGAGCGAGTACTTCCAACAAAACGTCTGCCTAGACAGAGCTTCCAACCACTTGGACCCGATGATACACCTGCAGGTAATCCTCTGTGAATCTGCAAGACAGGGAGAGAAAGACAGCCAATGCAGTCAGTCAGAGAGAGATGGGAATTCTGCTAACTGAATTCGGAAGACTTGCTAGTCTAAGAGAGATTGGACTCATGCTTCCGGGAATCTCAGTAGTATACCAGGAATGCCCTATTGAGCGTCATGCCTGAACTCATGTTCCGGAGAGTGCCTGTCGGATCACTTATGCCTATGCAAGGAGAGAGCACCGCTAAGGGAAAGTTCAATCATTGGGAAGGTCAGACACAAGAAACCCGAACTGCCTGAAAGGTAACTAGCTTGTCGTCTTCTTTCCTCAACCAGTGACAGGCCTCACTATCTACTGGATTTGGTCTACCGGGCAGCTAGATCGGACTGGTAGCATGCTGAGAGTCCTGTGAGGAAGGTCTTCCAAGAGAATGGACCGATTCGAGATGTGACAGCGGGTCAGTCAAGAAAGCTGCCAGTTCTATTCTACGAGCTGCTTCCAAAGGTGAGAAAGCCTGTTTCTCTGAGCTAGGACACATGCCCGGAAGAGAATCCGAGGTCTATGATGCCGAACCGACATCCCTGTTTGGAATAGGATTTTCTTGAAAGGGACCGGCTAACCACTCGCTCTCTCAGTCGAGCAAACCTTTCGCTTTCCTTTGACTTGCGGATACTTCCTTGCGAATAAATAAGGACGGACTATAGTGCTACTGCTAGAGGGGACTCTGCTAGGCTTGCTAATTCGATCCTTGTCCGATACGGCAGCTGCTGGGTCTCCCCATCTCTCCTAAACTTCCCCCGGTCTTCGGCCCGAGCTGTATGAGGCAGAAACTCGCCCCACGTACGGTTCGGAGTCCGAGCCCCACCCCATAATGGTGCGGCTTAGGTCAACTAACACAAAGAAGATACAGTTCACTCAACGATTGCCTTTGGGTTCCGAACTCCATATGGGGAAGGAGCGTTGTTGTTTCCGAGGTCTCGATCATTTACATGGACCCACTTCTCATTCCATTTGTGGGAATTTGATGATCTATAAACCGTCCCTAACGAATGATCGCCTCATGTTTGAGCATGATGAATCACTTCGTGCCGACCTGTTGCCAATAAACTTTCCGGCCTCATATGAGAATGGAAAACTGGAGAATTTTCTGCATCGGTGGATGAAAAATCGCGAACATAATAATTTTTTGTTGATCATGTTCCCAGAAAAAAGATACTTTAGAGAAACAACGAGCACGACTGAAGTGGCTATACATACAAATCCATTTACGGATAGATATGCTTCGATTGGAACTGGAAGTTCCAGAACAGGCGGCTGGTATACCACCATAATGAAACTGCCTTTTCTTTTTTTTATTCGGATAGGATTTATGTTGGCTTCGTCGGGAGGCTCGCGTAGTTTGTTACGTCAGCTCCAAAAGGATGAGTTGCGTTGGAATCGAGAAAGTTCCGTGGAATTCAAAATTGCATTAATAAAGAAAATAAAAGGAGTCTTCAACCCTCTCAATCAATAGAGGCTAGATCGGACTAAGGAGAGAGACGGTTGAGTACGGAAGCGAAAGCGGAGATATAGGCTAAAATGCCCAGTGAGAATACTGACATGGGTCAGGAGAAATCCGAATGACTAGTGGCCATAACTCATTAAGCAATCTTAACCTTTTTCGCTTAGCCTTTCCTCTTTCTACCGTTACGAGATGCAGTATCCTCTAACGTTTTTGCTTGCACGGCTCCGGGACGGGAAGAGGTTTCCTGCCCCGCGAGAAACTTGGCACCTCATCAATAGGATAGGATCCAAACTTGGTGTAGACGGTCTTGGGGATAGTAGGCTCTGTTCTATCGAGGCAGAAGAAAAAGAGCGAAGTTATTCTCTTAAGGTCAGAATGAAGAGAAAGGAACAGCGCCGTCGTGGCTACAACCTAGCTTGGGAATCTATCTGAACCAGGGAAAGCAGAGTGAACAGCTTCACATCTTACTGACAAGGTGTGTGCCCAGCTAAAGGAAGATCATCTTTCTTCATTGCTAGGATCAACGGCAAAGATCCCCCTAAAATATGATTTAGGGCTCGAGCCTCGGGGTCTTGGAACTTATTGAAAAAGGGAACTTTGTTACAACTTCACCTACCACCAAAGCAATCTTTTACTATTTCTTGGTAAAAGCTAGTCTGAACTAGGAGGATTCCCAAGACATGAGCTAGCGGATGCTGGTCTGTGGCAATTTAATCCTTGGTTAGTCAAACTCGTTACTAAAGCCTTGTCTGTCTTAAGACCCCATTCCTCAACAATTGGGACAGAGCTCTCTAACTTACTTACCTGATTTCCGACTAGTTCCTAGGGGTCCAGATCTTCACTTACCACCAACCCAATCCTACCTAAAAAACAAGGTTGATTTCGAGGACGTGATCTAGCTTGTTTTCCTGCCAAGAGGCCTGCTTGGTTCCCGGTTTCCCGTTCTCTTTGTCTAAGGCTAAGAATTCGATGGTCATTTTCTCCCTATAATGGAGCTCTAGTTACTATCATACCATCGAAATAGACAAGAGTTTTGGTATATCTTCAATCAAGTATAAATGTTTTCTATAAAGTAAAAGAAAGAAGTACCCCTCCCCGAAGGTAAAAATCATGCTTTTCAAATGCAAGGCAAATAGTTAGTATCCGGGCTTGCACCCCCTATAATTTCATTAATTATTTATAGAACTCGGTACCTTGCTTGACTGGAGGGCACGGCACTGACTTGCTAGTCAAAGTATTCATAAGAAATCACTATTCTAAATGTCTCCTTATGGTTGAGGTGGGAGTCCCTCTTTATAACCCAATAACATAAACCTCTCCCCAAGGGTTAGGCCTATTCGAAAGAATAAGTTCTTTCACAGGTATGGCAGAGTAGGAGGGGTAGGCCATGGGCTTTGCTTCACGAATTTCTTTTCGTTTGTTTCCCTTTCCCCTGAAGCAGAGTAACATTGCTATCTAATAAGGGGGAACTCGATTTTAGAAAGAGCAAACTTCATTCATTGAACGCAAGTAAGCGATAGGCGATGTGGCATACCGTTTGGCACTACCTCCAGCGCTCTCCAGAGTTCACAAAGTATTCCACGTATCCATGCTGAGGAAATACGTACCGTCGCCAGAGCATATCTGGTTGGTAGAGGATGTGGTTGTCTATAATAAATTCACTGATGAAGAACGCCCGGAGAAGATTGTTGACAGAAAGGATCAGGTACTCAGGACGCGCACAATTCCATACGTCTTAAGTGGAGGAATCAGCCCAGGCATGAAGGCAAGGCCTACGATTAGAATAGAATGCTGACTTCTAGTTTTTAGACGGCTCTTGATGAGCCTGTGGTCTACACAAAAGTAGAAGGGATCAGAATGAAAGTACGAACCCATATGTAAACAACCACAACAGGTCATGATTTCAGCGAAGAACTTGGATTTCATACCCGCTAGGTATACCTGGGAAAAAGAAATCCTTTCAATAAGCTTGAACCTCAGGATCAATGCAATTGGATTTTATCCCGACTAGAAAGATTCCCCTTCTGTCCAATCCCCGTGAATAGTGTCCCCCACCTTCAAAGAGAATCAATAACATCTTCTCCTACTAGGCGAAGCAAAAGAAGAGTCAAGAGAGGTGGAAGCCCCAGTAGCGGACGGTGGAAAGCTGCCTAGCCACATGCATTTGAATTCCCAAGTGTGAACATGATAAATGGAGACAAAGGTCGACAGTCGCGAAAAGGAAGGTAACCGCACCTGTAGGAGGCATATTACAGAAAAAAAAAGTAAGGATAGGATTAACCCCGGTCCATCAGATAGAATCAGATCTCGAACAACTGAAAGGCCAAATGAAAGAAAGACTCTTCTCCATAAAGAATGGTCTACTATGGAACATGACTGTATCAAGTATGTTCGATCCTGCCAGCAGTGTCAGATCTACGCAGATAAGGAAAAGGTTTTGATTCCTCTGAATAACATGACAACGCCTTGGCCGTTCTCAATGTGTGGAATATCGATGTCATCGGAAATATGACTCCAAAAGCTTCCAATGCTTCATCCTAGTGGCAATATACTACTTCACCAAATGGGTTGGTGGAAGTCGCGTCTTATCTTATGCAAATAAAGATCAAGAAGGTAGAGATTCATTCAAAACAACATCATAGCCAGCGTCCTAATGACATCATCACTGACAATGCCACCAATCTGAACAATGACATGATGTATCCTACGTTTCAAAATTCCTTTGTTAATTCAGAAGTTTCCTTATATGGTTCCAGTAAAAATAGACTGACATAGTTATTTTTTTTTAGCAACCTCCTCCTCTTTTACCGAGACTTTCTCACATAACGCCTGTTATGGCCCTTTCAAGGAGTACAATCGTCTTAGTTATGACTGCTATTCACATGGTTGTTGGCTCCATTTCGACCAAAAACATCGCTTTATGTATGGATCTTTACCATTCCAGCGGCGGTACTTTGAGCTGGGAACTTTATTCGGCTAATCACAATGTTTCACCTGACGGTGAGAGTACAGTTGGGGACAACTCAGGCTGGACATTGATCCGAGGGAGCAACTCCGGAGAAAGCTCCGAAGCAAGCGGGAATCAGCCCGCCCGCTTGTCAAAATGCAGGTCCAAGCAACCAGCGCCGCAGCATCCAGCTTTCCCGCTTGCCTGTAGAATCTGAAAAGCAAGCTCAAATCCCTGTCGAATCTTTCCTTTGGTTGCCTGCCGACCTATTGCATTAAAGACCGGCAATCAAATCTTTGCTTGGCTTGACGATCCCTTTCGAATCAGCTGAAAGCCCGACCCCTTCCCAATGTTTTCAAAGCGGAAGGCAGAATCTCGGTTGGTTCATGCGTTAGGTCAACCATTCCTCTAGCATTCCGAAGTGAGAAAGAAGCCCTGTTTTTCGAGAATGCAAGTTCCATTCGCAAAGCCCAAGCCAAAAGCGAGTAGACCGAACTGCTTGCTTATGTGAGGTTCTTTCCTCTCGCTTGTTCATCTTGTTTTGAGTACTCGACGAAATAATAGCATAAGAGAAGAGATTGGGCAATGGAGTCCACTTCGATATCACACCTATTTGAGTCGGGAGTTCCTCCTTTGATTCTAGCCTTGCTTGGGAGGGAACCAGTCTCTCGGATAGCCTTGCGTTCGGGCATGCCCATATTCAGCGACCTACTGGATGCTGAAGAAAGGAATAAACAACACGAGTTGCCGCGCTATCGGAATACAATGGATTCAACAAGCACGTATGGATAGGTTGGGCATAGCTATTTCAATCTCTCTCGCACTCGCTCTCCTGATCGACCAGACTGAATCGATACAATGAAGATAACAGATGGGAGAGTGACCCTAAGTACAATGATTGCCCTATGAGGTACCGTATTGGGCTCATGTTTTTCTTTTGCCCATCAGGGGTGATCCATTAAAACATTGTCCACAGGCCCGACTTAATGGATCGGATCCATTTACATAATCATAATATCACCAGTGGTCACATTCAAAGGATATAAGAATCGGTCTATCATGCACTTAGTTTAATCTAATGGATCCTTGGTGCATACTTTATCTGGTCATTTTGCCGAAGATGATTGATCGACGCATGCGAATAGCTAGAAGAGGGGAAGACTGGCAGAGCATAAATGGGGTTTGGTTTTGCAGATCATCATCCTAAGTGGTTGAATCCAACCTGAGGTATGTTATATTATAGATAGAGATCTTTATTGATGCATGGGTCTTCCTTTCTTTTTTTAGTATGGGTTTCCGCCTCATCCGGTACATGTATCTAAGCTGGTAGTATCAAGTCGACGATACATTAAGACTTGTTGTTCGATAGGCAAATATAGGAACTATTACCACCCTATTCTAATAGAATAATAGAATTACGGACCCATATCTACAAATAGGATATCCGTGAGAGACTTTCTTTGACTAAATAGATCGAAAAGAATGATTGCATTTCAAGTGAAAGATGTTTTAAATTCCCTCCCGAAATAGAATTGGAAAGAAGACACTTAAAGTGCCTTTTCGCTAGTAAGATCCATACAAAAACAAGTGCGTCTCACTGTCACGGGAATAGACAGAGAGCGATTGGAAGCCTTATGCTCCGCCCGCGGTGCTAAACTCTAAACTAAAGCTCCGCGAGAATAGAGTTTCGTTTTTTCTATGGTCCGAAGAACGCTCAGAATCCGGATGAGTTTACTCAGGCACAGATCCATTTTCCCTCTGCCTCGGCGTCACTCCAATAGCCGATGTCATCATTAGGGCAAACGATTTATCTTTATTGCCTATCTCTCTAGAAAGGAGTAGTAATAGAAGGTTAGGTTTTCATTGGGTATGATATTGAGTGCCGATCCGGGATACTCCGAAGGGCGACTAGGTCAGTCCATTGAGGGAGGCAGAAAAGGCCAACTATTCGCCATCGGGAAGTAGATCGGTCTTTGGCTGGCCTATACACCAATGGTCCTTGATCTGCTCTTAGTTGTCTGCAAGGGTAGTTGAGTTCTCCACTGTTGAGGTTGGTTAAAGAGCGTGCAAGGGTTTTTCCTCTTATTTGTTCTTAGCTAGGGGCAAGGCAGTTCATTCATGGAAATCAGTGCATATTATACTCTGTGTTATAAACTCTCTGTCTTTTCTGTCAACAAGGGCGATGCCCGACCGATCAACTGTCTGACTGCAGCTCAGTGCTAGAAAGAAGATTTCTCTAAAGAAGGACCGAAGGGACGATATTGAAATGAAATGCTTGCCCTAGATTATGACTCTCTCTTATTATGTGATCTTGTCTTTCCTGCTGCTGATGTGCGAAGGTCTTGCTCGAGTCTCCAAGAGGTGTCCCCACCGGCTATCAATCTTTACTAAGGTGCTTCCCGACCCGCTCTTCCTGTTATGCAGGAAGCTGCTAATCTGGCTCTGCCCGACGCCCCCTATCCTTATCAAGAAAATGAAAGAATTGGGGGCGATAGTGTAGAGTCAATTAAGCGGAGGCTTTTGGCTGGATCGAATCTGTCTCGTTATGTCGTATATATGAGTCTGCCCTACTGAAGCTCTCCAGTCTGCGTAGTCCGTTTCAATGCTTCTTACGAAGCAAGTCACTCTTCCCGCATCAGGGACTGATTTATCTTTCGTGGTTGGTTGGGGGGAAAGGGAAGTGGGCTGTGGGTCCCTGGTCGCTTTACTAGCCGTTTTTCGATGCGCGAGGAATTGTCTGAAAGTGAAAGACATCATTGGTAGGCGGCCAAGCGAAGATTCCAGTGTGATTGGGCATAGGTAGGCGCAGTGAAGAGAGATCAAATCCTCTCAACTCATATTTACCACGTAGTTCGTCGGTCAAACCAACGATTCTCTTCTCAAAGTAATAGAGAGATCTTTTTCTAGTTAGACTTCTATCAATGCAATGAAAGAACCATCCCTTCCTATTTCTTTGTCCTGTCAGAAATAGAATAAGACCCAAAAGAGCCCTTCTTTACCACTTGAGGGGGTGGGGGTGAAGGGGGGGGTTTACACACAACCGAGGCAAAGTGGTTTATGATTGAATCTCAGAGGCATTCTTATCATTTGGTAGATCCAAGTCCATGGCCTATTTCGGGTTCACTCGGAGCTTTGGCAACCACCGTAGGAGGTGTGATGTACATGCACTCATTTCAAGGGGGTGCAACACTTCTCAGTTTGGGCCTAATATTTATCCTATATACCATGTTTGTATGGTGGCGCGATGTTCTACGTGAATCCACGTTGGAAGGACATCATACCAAAGTCGTACAATTAGGACCTCGATATGGTTCTATTCCGTTCATCGTATCGGAGGTTATGTTCCTTTTTGCTTTTTTTCGGGCTTCTTCTCATTCTTCTTTGGCACCTACGGTAGAGATCGGAGGTATTTGGCCCCCTTTAGGGATTTGGGTTTTAGATCCTTGGGAAATCCCTTTTCTTAATACCCCTATTCTCCTTTCATCCGGAGCAGCCGTAACTTGGGCTCATCATGCTATACTCGCGGGGAAGGAAAAACGAGCAGTTTACGCTTTAGTAGCTACCGTTTCACTGGCTCTAGTATTCACTGGCTTTCAAGGAATGGAATATTATCAAGCACCCTTCACTATTTCGGATAGTATTTATGGTTCTACCTTTTTCTTAGCAACTGGCTTTCATGGTTTTCATGTGATTATAGGTACTCTTTTCTTGATCATATGTGGTATTCGCCAATATCTTGGTCATCTGACCAAGGAGCATCACGTTGGCTTTGAAGCAGCTGCGTGGTACTGGCATTTTGTAGACGTGGTTCGGTTATTCCTATTTGTCTCTATCTATTGGTGGGGAGGTATATGAAGGAACGAAACAGTGGATTGAGGAATGAAAGCTCGAAGACAAAGAGAACCGGGCTTTTCAAAAGAATTACTGCTGCTTTCCCACTCCCTTTGATTTTAATATACAAAAAAGTCTCTTCCACTTTCCTACAAAATCTCTCTTTATTCTGGCACATAAATGAAGGGATCGAAGAGATTATGGCAGAAAGAATCAGAATATGTTCACCAAGAAATTCCCCGAAATTGGATCTTGGTCTATTTGAGATTGTTCTTTTTAATCGTAATCAAAGATGTTTTCTTGTCTCTCGTTTCTTTTCTGAACAAATCGAAGAACCTAATGGATCGAACTCATTGGATTGGTATCTGGATTTGATGAGGGTTGAAATGGAAGTTGGTTAAAAAAAGAATACCGGACTAGTTAAGGTTGCCATTAGTCGGGAATGAGCGAGAAGAGAAGGCTTCAAGCCCTAGAAGTCAAGGCTAATCCGCTTTTTCAATAGAGAGAACAAGAAACTGTCCAGAGCAGAGTTAGGGCAAGGCGAGGTTAGTCCAGTTACAGGTAAGCTCATGAATGCCTTTTTTTTTCTAGGGAATACCTCTTTCTTTTCTTTCAAGTGAGTGAAGTTAGCTGAGGGGAATGCTCTAAGTAACCAGTCCTGCCAGTCGACCGACAGGGGGAAACCCCTCTTTCTTATTGTTAGGCTGACTTAAAAGAAGGTTCAAGACTAACAAAGACAGGAAAGGCGGAAAAAGAGATCGGGATGTGAGATTCCTAATTCAAATGAAAGGGATGACCATATATATATGCTCACAAAGTGCTTTGCCTGTAATCGATGGCAGAAAGACTCACTCTTCCCCCTCTCTTAGCCCAATCCGTTAGACAAGGGTGCGGTTTTGCGGTCACTCGTTCCTCGCTTTTGCCACAAATGGCACCTACATCTTGTGGGCAGGTTCTCCTCTTTTGGGCCTGCTTGCTCTCACCCGATAAAGCGCGATACGCGGAACCAAGATCGATATAAGATATTGGACGGTCTTGGGGGCCCGCGTAGCCCATGCCGGCCTTGCTTGAAAGTCCCACTTATCTTTCATCCACCTTTTTTTCCTGACTTTTAGCGGTATTCGGCTGTCCTTGTAACTATCGCTCATGACTGGATCTTTATCCATACCGAAGAAAAAAATGGATTTCTGATCCGATCCAATCGAGAACTTATCCCAATCAACGAGGATGACGCTTCTCGGCAATATGCCACCGATGACTACCACTGCAGGAGCAAGTCTGAGTGAAAGAACGAGTTTCATACTTTCTTAGCTTAGAGAGGGAGGCAACTGAAGCTAGTCGGGTTTAGGTCTGATATTTGCTTGCCTGAATCTATCAACAGGGCTTTCATAGGGAGGTTTTTCTTAAAGTTTTCAAGTGATAGTGGAATTACCAACAAAATACCAGACTCTCTGGACTTGCTTTCTCCAACCAAGATAGGGTTTTGTCCATTCCGCTAGGACAGGTCTAAATGCGCTGGATTGATGCACCGGTAGGGGGGAGGACCAAATGCCTAGCCGTCGGGGGTTCTTCCATCATATCAATCAAGCTCAGTCTCCCAACAGCAACAACCAATCCGGGCGGAATGGCGCCTATACTCGGTCAATGGAGTCCACTGCTGGGACTGGCATTGGATTCGGCCGCCAGTTGTTTTGCTATTGGTGGCACATGGTCCCTTTATATGGAACTGGTCAGAGAACGAATAGACGCGGGATCGATCTATAGGCTCCGATCCAGTTTTGGATCTCTCTAACGGGACTGGAACGGGCGAAGCCATTGGATTGATTGGGCGAGTTAGCCCAACAGGAATGTGGTCGTCTAGATCGTACCTGCGGAAAGATTAGGTGGACCCCTATACATTCATTGATTAGACCGAAACCAATCGAAGCCATGTGATCGATCGAGCTACCCGCATTTTTGTTTTGCTTTATCAAGCAGGGGCTTAGCCGCTTGTTTCTATTTCTGGCAGCATTGGGAAAGAGACAAAACGCCGAATGGCTAAAAAGCCCTCTTTATGTATGTGGAAAGTCTATACTTAACACACCGACTCAATTGGAAGCTGAATCCTCACAAGCTTCGAAACCCCTTTTACTACACCACACCTGCTACCCACTTTCTTTGTTATTGGTTCAAAAAAGCCTAAACATTCCTTTTCTTATTCTTACTCTGCTTCATCCTATGGCTGCTCTTGAATATGTTCTAAAACCGCCAACCCTTGTTGTTACTTATTCATCGGCGGAGGATAGAGCTTTTCTTTTTCTGCTTTCCTATGATATGGATTTGGTTTATTCTCCTGTGGTATCGACTGCCTTTGTTCGGCTGAGACTTCCGCGTCTGCGGATTCTCTAGTAGCTGCTCTAGCGTCTGCTTCGTCGGGTGCTGAATCGGATGCTTTATCTGCGCGGTTTGAAACTCTTTGGAAAAGAAAATGCTTTGCCCAGGAATTCTAGGTTGAAAGCCCTCTCTGACCAAAACCAGGAACGAAAGTCTTGATCCTAGGCTTTGGAATCAATCAAAAGAGCCCGAGCCGAGTAAGGATACAACGCATCAGTATAAGCTGCTACAGCATCAGGCAGGGCAAAGGTACTTTCCAGACCTGAATCTACAAAAGATAGAACCTAAATAAGAAGCCAGGGAGGCCTTATGGTAGAAAAAAGGTATGCAGGGGTTATGGGTCTATTATAACCAGAAGGGAGGAGAACGGATTTTGGGACGTGTCTGTCCCACAGTCTGGTGAAATGTACGACCTCCTACAGAACGCCCAAAAGAGTGTAAGCGAGGGATTAAAAACCTAGTTGATCACTTATAAAGTCAAGTAGAAAATCTTCTTCTATTTTGATTCCCAACATGCAGAAGTACAAAACCAATTAACATAGAAACTAGAGTGAGTTGGATGGAACCTGATGATCTTCGAGGCCGAAGGGAGCTAGAGTGGAAGCTGGCGCGGGAACAGTAGGAGCTCCAGCTCGCTGAATAAGCCACCACAATCTAGGAAAAATAATAAGCAACAGGAGAAGGATGTGTCTCAGGTGCGGAGACCTGTTTCGAAGGTGAACCAGCAGAGTAAGATGCAACCGGGCATGAAGCAGCAAGTGCTGTAGATCTGGTAGAACTTCTTCTCGGATATGTTTGGTTAAGTGAGGTGGCCCAACAAGCCGAACCACATGGGTCGAGTACAAAGCAACCAAATATCCGGACTTCGGAGTCGGAATCTGAATTCATAATAGGTTTTTGTTCGCTCCGCAGGCACGAACTAGTCGAGATGTATGTGGTGCCCTTTATTTCATTCACATTGGTGAGGTTGCTTGATTGTAGGGGCCGGGAAAGGGTCTGCCACCACTGGATTTTTTTGTAATCGATGTAGCTTCGTCGTCTGTCTCGGGATCGGTAGTGTTCCCCCCATTCCTTAGTCTTAGCTTAAAGTATGTTGATCTTTCTTTTATTTAAGATACAATCTGTAAGTAAGTTACCAAAACTTTTTGTGTTGTAGACGGCGAAGAGTCAATAGAAATAGAATAGGAATCCCTAGAGAAGAGAGTTCCCGAAAGGAGAAGGGGAATTGACCAGTTCTGGAATTCACAACTACAAAAATCACATCCTATTTTAGCGGCAACCAAAGCTACTTACTTTGGAACCTTTCTGAAGCTCAGAGCAGAGTAGCTGGAAGTCAAGTAGAAGAATGAGTCTAGCGACCAGGAAGCATAGATAGCAAAGGCGGAGATGGTACTTTAACAGTAAAAGGAGGATCATATTGAACATGCAATTTGAAATCACGTACTTACCCCGGGGTTGCCCCGAATCCACTAATAAAATAGGTAATGTTGGCGAATCTTCTGATTATCGAGTTTCAATTCGACAAGTACCAACAGGCCAAAAAAGACGAAAAAAAGGCCTTGCATACTCGAGAAGTCAATAGCAACCACTCTTACTGATGATATTCTTTACTTTATAAAGAAGGTAAAAAAAGCTAAAAGTAGGCTCGCTATTGCGAGCTATACGGGCTGTTTGCCTTTATACGGCTTCGTCGTTCGTTCGCTATCGCTCCTATGAAGTGGTGGGCCTTCTAGAAGCTTCGCCAGAAGCAAGCAAGATGAGGTCGCTCTCCTTCGCTCGTGTAGTACTTTACTTACGAGCTCGTGTAGTACTCGCCCCTATCAAATAAAAAAAGGCTTAAGCAAAAATAGAAAACGAAGGTACTATATAGAATCAATATTACGTCTCAAATCACAAATTAAAAAAAACCTAGAAACAAAAAAACAAAAAGACACCCCGGGGCGCTTCGTAGTTTGCCCACAGTTTTCATGAGAGCAAGTAAGCTTTTGATAAAAAAAGGATTTATCATTAAGATGACAGCAGTGGGCGGATTCATAAGAAAAATGAATGAAAGTGGCACAACTATAGAGTACAAACCTTGAAAGAAAGGTGGTTTCCTTCCTTTATAAAGTTTGTAACCCGGGGTTTTTAGTTATAAAAAAAGAATAGATATTCAAAACTATTAGTTGGAATGTAAAAGTTTGAAGCCATAGGGAGACCCCAAAAGAATGAAAATTGATAGAATTCAAAGTCATGGAAAGAAAGACTAATTTACTTATCAAAATCTTTAGTTTTACTTTATTAAAAATACAAGTGAGTGATTCATTCGTAAGGATACTAACTAAATACAAAATCATTCCGATTAAACTTTGGATAGTCACGTAAAGCATGGTACATCGGAAAAAGACCTCTATATCCGCTATGACTGCTCCTATTATAATATAATATTTAGGAAAAGATAGGAAAAATATGTTATTATAAGTTCTAAGCTCGTCTCGTGGACAAAAAAACAGAGATAAATGAGCAAGGAACTGGACGCTCACATAAAAATTGTTAGGTGAAATTCCGTTTCCCTAAAATCCAAATCACTTTGAAAATATAGAAAAACGAGAAAGAAAAGTAAGTAAAAGAAGAGTGATTTTTGATTGGTAGAACAGGACTCATTCTTTTGACAATCAACGTGGCATAATTGATGGAAAAAGAATTGAAGTAGATAGAGAAAGATCAGCAGCACCACCCAATGAAAGGTCCATAACAGAATTTATTCGCAAATAATTGGCAATGCAAAAAGGATTACAACAAAGCCAATCCTTAATGGAAAAACGCCGCGGTATTTTACGAACATGAATTCCAATATAAAAAAAAAAGAAAAAAATCCAAACAAAATAGGATTCCTTGTCTAGAATCATCATAATAAAGAAATAGCTAAGAAAAAAATGCCTGAAAGCGGCTTAAATCATTATTAGCAAAAAAGCAAAAATGGATGGCCGAAGATTGACTTATCATTAGTAGTAATTTGACTTTGAAAATGCAATCGAGGTGACCATCTAGCATTAGAAAACCACAAAATAGAATCCCATAACAGAATAGGACACAAAGAACATTCAGACAGAATGACTTTGTAGATTCTGTTTGAATGTTTCGAACACAACTGAAAAGTATACTTTTCAGTTTAGCAGAATAAACCATAAGATAGCGCTTCATAACCTTCATAACGCAGCATTTTTCCTCCTCTTCCTGTTCTATTGATCAAAATAAATAAATCCAGCACTGCTGTAAGATAGTGCCGGTTTACCAAACAAGTCTCTCTTTCATTTTTTTTTAAGGGGAGCAGCGAGAAGATAAAAGAAGGAACCAAATGAACCCAGATGTACTAAAAAATGCGAAAGAGGGATTGAAAAAAGTGGAAAAAATCGAAACTCCTCAACTCACACGCACACCTGCCCAAAGATATAAGGATTTGGAGGCTAGGCTTGATGAAATGAATAGGAGTGGTGAGGGTTCTGGTAGTGATCCGCAGAAGTCTGAAGCACCAGTTCCTTCGAGCGAGGGCCAAAAGCCACCAGTAGGGGAAGGCCCTAAACCCTCCATCGAGTGATTCGCTATCGGAAATATTGCCGCCGCGTATCTCATGCTTCTTGTTTCTCCGAATCGGTTCCTAGTGTCAGTCAATCAACGCCATCAAGAGAGGGAAGAGCCTTGACTTTCGGTTAGGCCGGTCTCATCATTCATGCAATTTCCCCGTCCATCGATCACGCGAGCATCCAGTCAGCACGCACATAGCGAACGAAAAAAGCGTTCATCCTGGATTATATTCCTAAATCCAAATGTCTAGAAATTGATACCTATTCATTCGGTCAAAGTCTCCACGGCGTTTTCACGCCCCTATACTGAGAGGTGCACCATGTTGATAGGGAAGAATCGGCAAAGACCTTCTTGTACACGTCCTCGAGGGCAGCATTCATGGCAATCAGAACGTCTTTCTCCCGAGGGCATGGTATGGCTTTGTTCTTGGTGTTGTTTAATAGAATAGATGTCGAGTGCCGCTTTTCCCCGTCCGAGAATCTCCATCTGCTCTAACTGGGCGAGCTAGAATCCTTATGTCAGGTTGGTTGTTCAAAAAAAAGACATTTCTTTTCTCTTTACCCTTTGCATCTTCATCTTTTCGAAAGCTTAGACCCATTCTTCTAGATCTTTATTAGTCCTAGGTGCAAAGCCTCTTCAATCAATAAAGACCTCTTTCTCCTCCATTTCTCATTTGGTTGATTGAAAGAGGATAAGCGCTATCCATTTAGTAAAGGGAGGGTTTCCTACACTACAGTGATTCGGGCGGTTGGTGGCCCCTTCGAGAGTGGAGGGTCCTTGCCGCTGCATGAGTGGTAGCTCACGCTCAAAACTCCTCCGACACGAGTCCTAGTCGTTGCGCTGCGGTCCGTTTCCCGGCTTCGCTTGCGCGATTTTTTGCACTTATTTGATTATTTCATCCCCGACCCTAATGAATCGAGTATGTATGAAGGGGTCAGTCAAGCGGTTCGGGTTCTCGGTCGGTTCCCGTTCGCCTGCCCCCCCCTCATAGTCCATTAGTGGGTAGGGTGGTAAACTGAGAGGGCGCCCGCCTCCTCCCTCTTCAGACGTGTCTTCGACAACCTGGCGGTTGTTTGGTCTCCGCTTTTTGAGGCGGGAGTGCTTGGTCGCTGGGGTTTCCTTTTCCTCAACCAATTCGGTTGTGTCAGCCCTGAGATTGGTTGGTCTAACATTTCTGAGCTGGCTGGACCAAGATGGATGGAAGGTAAGATAGATTGGAGTTCAAGTGGCACAGGATCTTCGACCATGGGGCGTATTCTACCCTTACCGACCGAATTCATTCTATTGAAGCGTAACGTCAAACTTCTCATGTTGCATTTCTTTGGTTTGGAAGTTCCAGAATGTTGTCTGTGGATTTCTAACAAAGGAAAGCCCCCCCTTTGATTTATGTTATGCCATTTCATTCAAGTTCCGTGCTGCTCGCCACTCCCCGAGGCCAAGGACGGGGTCGAACCGTCATTCCAGGATTTGCAGTCCGATACATTTCCATTATGTTACCCAGCCAAACCCGCCACCTCATGTGCCAAAGTCAAACGGTTGTTCTTCCTTCCCCGCTCCCTCTTTTTCTACATATGCGGGCGGAGCACCCTATATGACCGGCGGCGGGTTCCCAGAGAAGAGGGGACAACTTCTTTCTCCCTTGCCGCCCGCCTTGCTCCATTTTCCTTTTCTGATTGAAAGTCGCAAGCCACTCCACTACTGGTACAGAGGCCAGAAGGTTGCTTCCTCCATATGTTCAGGCAAAGAACATCTAGAAGCTAGCTTTTGTCTTGTAAGCAACCATGCCTAAGTCAGAATAATATAATAGAATTTAGCTTACCAAAGCAAAGTGGTCTTACTAAAAAAAAGTAAATAAGCAACCAGTTCCGTTCCAAGTTACATGGCTTTTCACTATTCCTTATTCCTTTCCAGAGAAGGTAGCTCATCCAGCCCAGCGGATCCATTGTTTATGTGGCAGTGCGATGCAGCTGAAAGGAAGCCCTTAGGTATAGGTTGGGGAAAACTCCAAACAAAAAAGGGCCTTCTTCTTCCTTATATGAAATATAAGTTTTAGAAAGGGGCACCCCTACCCCCTAAATTACAAGCAAGCGCGCAACGGCTGAAAAGCCGTTGTTGCTTGCTGCTTTTTTTGCAGGCTCAAAAATCTCTCTTTCGCCTCCCCTCCCTGTCTCCATTCTGGTTTATTCGCTTCTTCCTTCTTCGCGCAAGCGCTTGGTTCGCCCCTTTTGTGTTGCATTTTTTTGTGATCCTCCGCTTCAGTTTGCGTTTTTCGGATAGCCGGGATCCGACGTTTATTTCCTATTTATTTCAATGTCAGCTCCATGTTTTGGGCGGCCCATCTGGTTAGTTCAGCTATCACTGCTGGAAGCCCCTGCGGTTGTTCGGCTGCGTACTCCCCGTTCGCGTATCTCACACTCCCCATCTTTTTTTTTTTTTCATATTTCATTTTTCTTTCTACCCATAGCATAGGTCGGCTTCGTGCAGATAGATGTTTGCCGGGGGGGATTGGTGCTCCTGAGGTATGCCCTTCCGGTGGGTTGTTATATTTCTTCTTATCTGTCTATTCCATCCAGTGCCCGCACTGCGTCATAAAATCTTCGTCTTCGATCTCTCTTCGCAACGCAAGAAGTCTAACAGTTTCTCTCGGCATCTGTCTTTGAAGTCATTGATCTCATATCTATAAGCAGGGGGGTCTGCGTTCACTATTAAGCCTACGCCCGTCCATTCCTTTCAAGCTTGATCCCGCCCTTAGACTCGTGACGCTGTTCGCCCACTTAAAGACTCGTGGGCTCCGCGCTCTATTCGGTCGGAACCCGGTTTGAGAACCTTCTCTCATAGATTCCTTTCACCAAGTCATCGCCAGCAATCAGCTCTTATCCCTTGGTGTGGTGTCAAAGGGCGAGTTCCTTTCTTTTCTTGCAAAAAAAAAAAAGTGGCTTTATTCTCATTGGAGAAAGACTCTCCCGCGGCAAGGTTTTACACATAGGGCCAGCTGCTTTATCTCGCTTGCCGTTAGTCCGTCTAGCGCCTTTCTTTCGGTTGGGGTCCGTCCCGGGGCTTAGACCGCTTGGGTTCTATTTTTCTCGAAGGCAGTCAACGTGTCAGCCATTCCTCTCCCATTAGACTTGTAAATCCTTTGCTCTTTTTCCTTCTCTCTTCCAGTTCTCTCCCTCTCATTTTTTTGACAGGGGCGGATAAAACCACTCTATCAATAACAAGAATACATTAGCAATTCAGTTTCAAATGGTTTGAGCTTGGAAGCAACCTACTATCTATCGATAGGCTAAAACAGACTGCTATTGGCTGCTTTGCCTATCTATTCTATTATGGCCGGCTTGGAGACATAGGAGGAAGACCGTCATTTCTATCCGGGTACGATCATAGCTTCATTCATTCGTTGAACCTTGGGGATAACCATTAGCATTGAGGTCAATCACCACACCACCTCTATCATACGACATTACATGACGCGAGAGTGCATGGTCAACACACACCTACCTAAAGCGCCTACGTTCCGCTTGCAGCCAATACAAGCACAACCTAACTTGCACGAGATATTCAACAACCGAAACTACTGGTAGTCCCGAGGGGACGGCATCCTCAAAAAAGAGTTAGCAGTACTGAACAAGCGAGTCATCGGTCGGGGGAAAGAAAAGGACCGCCTTTCAAAAAAAAAGGACATCGCTCTAATCTAATCCTTGATGATTTAGCAATTGAGAGACGGTTGCGACAAGTAAGAAAGTGGGCCACCCGGGAACTGGAAGATAAAAAGAGTTCCTTTTGGCTAATAGAATAATAGTGGATGAAATAACAAAACTCTAACTGGGCAGACCCTTAATCACTTCTACTGGACTATGCATAGGACTACCCACGGAGCGGTGAAAAGACAGAATGTATTCCTATGGATTCTAAGGGAGAACGAAGGACGGAGTGGAGGATGGAGGCGGATCGGTTGGAACGCGGGCTAGCCGGCCGGGAGGTTCGATTCCTCCCCGATTCCTATTTACTCGATCCATTGTTCCCTTGTTCGTGCTTAAGGTTCATAGTCCTTTAGCTCTTATGACAGTGGTTGACAGTGGCTTATGAAAGTGGTACCACTTTCTTGACTTGAAACAGTGGTTTACACAGGTTGAATGATACAAGCAGGAAGCAAACAACAGGAAGAACCAGAGCGGGTGTAGATGCTCGGGAAGGAACGGGAGCTGAAGCAGCAGGAATTGGTCAACGAGTAGGAAGACTTGGAAAAAGGTGGCTAACACTAATATGCCTATCAACTACTATGGTGGTCATCATCGCTATGGCATGCACTGTGGCATGTTCTATGGTGCCTAGCCTATGCTGCTGGCCAACTACAGATCGATAGTGAGATTATGATGCTATGCAGTTACGGATGCTCGTAATAGAGATTCTGATCTTCGTTATCGGGAGTAAGATCCATAATTGACTTAAGGGATCCTAGTGCTAGTGGTGATCGGGGTTCTGTCTTTCGTGATCGTTAGGAAGAGCCGGATGCTAGTGATCTATATTTTGATGTTTGGGATCGAAAGATTCTGATGTTCGTAAGCGAGACCCAGATCCTCCAGTAGCACCAGCAACAGCAAATAAGCTACCACCTGATGCAGTCTTTCGATCTTTTTGGGTTGCATGCCCAAGGCAATGTTTTTTTTAATTGAGATGGATTGATCTTCGCTATCGTGCCTCTTCCATCCCTTCGGTCCTCGCTCTAACTTAGAACTTATAGCATATAGGCTACCTACGGTTTCCCAGTAAGAACATTAATAATAGTCCAGGATGCGGGATAAGCGCTGTTAAAGACTGAATTGCGTAAGTCAGAGAATCTTTATTAACAGCACAGCTCATCTTCCGCACCAGTAGTCAGTCTTCTCTATAAGCAATTCTCAATGCCTATAGTATCCGTCCGTCTTTGAATCAGTCTACCGTGCGTGGCTAGCTTATTGTTAATCAATAATCCCAGTGTGTGTAGGCTTTTTCGTTCCGTAAACTACACTCGCTATATGTTTAAGCAATCCCTCTTTCTGAAGCATTGAGCAAGGCAAAAAAAAAAGTAAGCCATTGAACTTTAGAGTTCCCTGTGTTAAGAGAAGAACTTGCTTTATTAACTGCAACTATAAAACCCCGGGATTTCAGATGAAAGAATGAGTTAAGAAGAGAGATCCCATTGTTTCTAGATACCCGTGAAAGTGACTCCTTTACTTGACTTGGGGCATGCCCCTAATAAATAAACTTCCTATGGCAAATGCCAAAGCCAAGCTTACTTAATTGAATCTTTTAGTTTGAAAGCACAGTGGAATCTGTCCCTGCTAACTAGTTCAATTACCGAAGAGAACCTTCCTTAAAGGAGAACTGAAACGAAACTCCCTTTCAAGGGAAGACAGGGGGAGCTTGATTACGCACCTGGCTTACTCTTCGTTTAGTTACTGAAAGCGCTGATGAACGATCTTCCTTATTTTACAACTCGGATTCCTCCTTCACGGCTTGAAGCCGGATAGCTTCAAGCTTAAGGGCTCTCGGAATTACCTTTCAAGCTTTCTCGAGTCACCCTAACGTAACGGCTAACAGAACTTGGCTAACTTCTTACTTCATGCCGTACTTCGAGTTATCCCGTCCCGAGTTCTCTCGGGATGAGCTCTTAGCGATTAGCCCAGACTTCTAATTTCCCGGGCCGGGAAATGAAATTAATAGAGCCCCCAAGCCTTTTTGCCGTGGATCGCCAGCTCCACGCCAACATGCTACTGACGTTTAGGTAACGCGGGTATGAGTTAGTCATCCGAGCAACTAACCTGGTAGGTTCTCTCCGTCTATGAAATCGCATTTGACTCACCACCAGCATATGAATCAAAGTAGCAGCAATTTCGGTTTCAGTGCGTAAAATAAAGCAGCAGTTTCACCAATTTCTTTGATTGACCACCCAGTGGAGGTAGTAGCAAAGTCAGTGCTTTCCCCCGATCCTGAACCGGATTCAGGACCAGCATTCTCGCCTGTTGGATAAGTCTGTAATCCGGAGGATTGCCTCAACTCAAGGGGTGGGAGGGGAAGGAGGTTCAAACTAATCACCATGAAACTAGTACCCGTAGTGCCCGTTGCTTACTTGGAGGAGTATGAAAAAGCCCCTATTCCCGATTCGATCAGTGATCGTATGGAATAGATTGGACTGCTTCCTCGTTTGAGGCTGCCCGCTCCGTAGCCTATTGTCTTTGTCAAGTGGCCTGAGAGTGCTGTGACAAAGACAGATCTGCTAGAACGAGTGCGGTCATACAGTCTTTCTTGCCCCCCAAGGAAGGGCAGAAGGGGGGCAATTCCAGTCGATTGATCCTCTATCGCAGCATCCTTCCTCGGAAATGAGGCCGAACATAAAAAAAAGATTTCCTTTCGTGCTTTGCTCGAAGCTCAGCTGTGACAGATTGATCTCCACAGTTCCAAAAATGACACCTGTTGGGTAAGGCTGTAACCCACAAGGTCTCGCTCGGATGACTAATCTCATGGTTAGTCAGAAGCGGGGGGCTCAAAAGGTTCATCTAGTGAGGTGGTCTGAGGGACATGGCTCTCCTATCGGCACATTCATCCATCGTATAGAAAAGGCGACCTTCTTGCGAATAAAACACCTCTTTCTTTTTCCTATGTAGCGTATTAAACAACCAGCCTAGCCGCCGGCTGAACGGCAAAGAGAATCTCGTTCCCCTTAGGTTAGGCACGACCGGCTTCGAATCAAATAAAGCACCAGGCTTAGAACGACTCGCCTTAGCAGTCAAAGGTTCGAATCCGTCATTGGCCTGTCTAGATGCAGAATACTTCCAGCCCCCCTTATTCCGACAACAGCTTCTCAGGGGATTCAATCAAGAAGAGTGGATTCTGGGTATCTGGGCTACGCTAAACCTTTTCCTTTTCTTTTGCGGACCTCTGAGGAGGAAGGATTGGATGTTAAGACTGGATAAACATCTAAGAGCTTCTTCTTTGCATTTGCTTTGGCATTTGTCCCCTGCGCATTCCGAAAGTAAGTGCCACAGCCTCCTCTCCGGCGGCTCGTTACAAGTATTCCACTCGCGCCTCTCTGAATCCCATCCCGCCTCCCTTGCGGAATCGAAAGAAGGACCGCCCCTTTCTGAAGACTTGCAAGTGACATCCATCCCATTCCCCTAGCAGTGGATTCTCCAACTTTTGCAAGAGTAAGAGTGGAACCACAAGTCGAAGGTTCCAGAACCAATGAAAGAGAAAAACCTAGTTCTCAAAGGCTAGGAACTCCGGATATGAGATTAGACTAGACTGGGCTAAACTTTTTCTAGTTCATGAGATCAAGTAGAACCACTTACTTACTAATTACTTCACACTAAACATCGTCACTCTCGAGCGAAGGTGGTATGGAATTGACGATACTTAATACTTTAACTAAAAACTAAACGAGCGGGATACATATGATACCACACCTAAAGACTCTGGAACGCATTTATGCCGGATCTGATTGAACTTGCAGAGTAATACAAGTTTTTCAGAGAAAGGAAGAGATTCTCTGTGCCATGAAAACAGGCTTTCCCGTAGATAGGTTGTTCATTTACTCTCCCTTCCATCAGTAAGTCCCTATATAAAAGAGATAGTAAAAGTAATTGAGACACTTCGCGAAGGAGGAGAGGAGCACCTACGCATATGGGCAATCTATGTCAAAGTAAAAGAAGAGAAGGAGCTCACCACCAGGAGAAAAGGTAATTTTCAAGAAAGAGAATCGTCTCTGAGCTCGTTTGTTCGGCTTGGATGTTAGTTCCCCTAGGGAAGATGAGCTTCAATTCTTTATTTAGCATTAGATATTTACCTGCCATTCATTCCGCTCCCCTTTGAATTCTAAAAAAGGCCCAAACGGTGCCGACATTCTGAAGTGGTAAGACTACGTTTTCCTTCATCAAACGAAAGACCTAATTTAGGTTAGGGCCAACTCAAGGCATCCTCTTCTTAAAATCTTATTCTTTAGAATCTTAAAAAAGTAAAAGGGGAAAGGCAAAGCTAGGTAGGTTCTAAAGCGAGAGGCACGGAGTTACTTAGGGTAATGGAATAAAGTATGATTTATCTCCCCGATCCCTTGGCTTAATATCATCAGTCATCACTGAGGTACGAAGTTACTGTACCGATAGGGATACTGCAGCTATCCATTTTCTTACAAGGCGGCTCTTCTTTCTATAAGAAATTCATACAGGCTCGTCTTACTCCAAAGGTTTGTTTCTGAAGTACGCTATTCTCGGTGATGACATTGTCATCGGGGATAGGCGCGTAGCAGAACTTTACGAGGAAGCCATGGAGGAGCTTCAGATGACCATATCAAAATCAAGGTCTCTGATCTCTGACCGGGGATCGCTAAGTTTGCTAAGCTCTTTCTAATCAAAAAGGTCGGGTCAACATTAGTCCTGTATAAGTCCCGATGGTTAGGGCTCTGGTACACTTTCTGTTGCTCCTGTTATCCACAAGTGGTGCATACCCCCCTCTCTGAAGGAAGAAAGGAAGCTTAAGCTAAGCCTTCAAAATACCGCTAAGGAAAAAGACTGACTTCTACCCTTGAGCAAAAAAAATCTTTGGCGCATTTTCTTTTTCTTGATGAAGTTGTTGTAATCTATTTTGTAGGAAATTTCGTCTTTCTTATAGTATGTCGCTTTCCTCCTTCCAAGTCGGTCAGTCCGTCAGTGGCCATTCCCCCAGCTAGCAGGTTCGATTTCCTTTGCCTTGAGGAAGGGTCATTGTCTCACCCGATTTTTTTATATAGTACAGCTCTTTAAGCTTTCAACTCATCCGATTCTGTCTTAGGATTCCGAGACTTCCAGAAACCTTAGCTAGGCCCATTTCCTTTTGGTTGAGATTAAGACTCAGTAAGGTCCGATCGAGGGCATGGGGTTCCAGTTGTATCACCAGTCCCCTTTGGTCTTTCAGTTATAGCCCAATTCTCGAGTGGCTAAAAGGGCGATTCTTGCTTGGTCTTTCACAAGGTTCCAACCACCACATAAGAAGCCGGCATCTCTTCAGGAAAAACAGCGGGAAGGCGTTCGAATAGATCAATGGTTGGCCCGGCCAAAGCTTATAGATCGGTTGGTGCTGGATCTAGGGCATCGTACTCAGGGGATACGCACTCGGCTCGCTCAAGGCATTCCCTAAGCTATGTTTCGAGCGCTTGCTCAGCTGCGGAGTCAATTCAAAGATTCCCCGACTGGATTTTCACACACAATAAGCTTCTTCAAGCGAGGGCTCTCACATCTCCCGATGCTTGGGTACTAGTCCTTCCTTCGTATACTGCTTTCCCATCCAATAGCTATTTCGTGCCGTATAAAGAATCGGTTCTTTGAAAGAAGTCCTTCTTCTCTGAGTACAAAAGAAATGGGCTCGTAGCAAGAACTCAAATACCCTCTTTGGCTGCTATTGAATCCCCTCTTCGAGAATGAGGCTCTTTCTTACCGGGGGTTACATAGTGAATGTCCGAAAAGCATTGATTTAATGGGTAAGTCCAGGTTTAGAATCCACATGGGGAAGGGAATGAGCTGGGGTGATAGGCATTCTTTGCCAGAGAAAGACTTTTTAAATAAAAAGCATACATATCTATATTATAAGCAAGGTAGCTTAGGCTGATTGACAGGGTAGCTTGCTGACTTAGGGGATCAAAAAGCGATTGAGTGTTCAATTGAGATATAGACAGTGTTCCGTTAGGTATCTTTCATTGGAACTAGAGAAGGGTTCAAGTCAAAAGTGTGCCGTGAGGGTCTAACTATAAGTAAGCTTCACTACTCTCCTTATCATTCGAGTTACTAACAAAACTTTCCCGTAGGTCGAGCAAGCTCTCGCTTCTTCGCTCCTTCTCTTTCTCTGTTTTGATAGACTGCTGTTTCTTGCTTTGCGTGCCAATCTCGCACTTGGTCTGATCCTCTTTCTTGATGTTCCCTCACAGACCCATTATGTAACCTGATCTTATTACGACGTATCTTTCTTGTTTGTCTTGATTGAAACAATCATGCAAGAGGTCTGCTACGTCAATTGCGTGCGTAACGAGTTAGAACGGCACCATGTGAGATTCTCACCCCGAGGGGCTGCATGAAACCTTATTTATAGCGCATCAGGGGATCACACGAATGCTCATATGTAAAGAAAGCCGGGGTCATCCTCTATGATGGCTGGTACCAATCCCGTCTGTCACTGCGCCACACACGGGCCATGGAGTGAGTGTTCCTGGGACCAGGATTGATTGATGATACGGGGGCTTCCGAACGAACTGACTGGATATGGATCGAGATCGGGGTGAAGACTTCGCTCGTACAAGTAAACAGACGTTGGTGATTCCGCGGAATCAACTGTCAAATCCCAAAACTAGACTTGGTCTTGCAAACTGACTTCAGCCATAGTGAACAGGGGAAACCGCTCACTTGGATAGCCGCCCTACCCTAGTGTATGCACTCAAGCAGAGTAGACGGCACGCGTCACCAAGCATACCGCCCGAGGTTAAGGGTTCATCAGCGAATGGAGTTAGGCCCATTTCCTAGCCGCCTAGTTTTAAGCAGCGCAGCACCAGAAAGAGTCAAAGGTACCGCACGAACGGACTAAGCTACAGGGTCCGAAGGAGTAGTAGCGTCTGGTGTGGGAGCAAGGAGTAGTTAATGGAAGGACCCTAAATATACAATAAACATTAAGAGCCTGACCACCAAAGCATTTTCATTACTTTCCACAGAAGAGAGCATCAACGAAGTTCAATACACAAACAAAAACGACTAGTTGTATGTCAGTCTCTTCCAGAGTGAGCTTGCGCTGCCGTTCCACTTAGGTAAACACCATATCCCTCTATTCGGCTTAGGCGTATTGGGAGTGAACAAGCAGAGATTCTTTCCGGGATGACAAGAGGAGACCATCTTTATGAAATTGATTTCATTGGTCTTTCTCACCTTGGCCCAATTCCTTGTTCTTAAATGGGGAGTCATTCTTCTCTTGTTTCTCCTGGTTGGGGTGAAGTCATTCATTCTTAGTGGTCCCCGTACCCCTCCGGTCTGGCAAGGAATCCAATAAGTACGTAACTGAGGCAAGGCAATCGTTTCTTTAAGTCAGTGTGCTCCAGTCTAGGTATTTTATGACCCCTTTGTAAGGGAAAGGGAAGTCCGGCTAACTCTATATTTTCTTTTTTTTTTACTATTGATAGGATAGGGGCAGGTCTCGTTCTGTTGAAAGTGTTCGTAGCGCTGCTGGTTTAGTTCCCCACTCGGATTGTCGGGGGAGGGGAATTGCACATTTGGTTTGAAACTCTCTATCTAAGAGTCTTAGGTTCTAGAAAACCCTATAGTCAGATGCAAGCTTAGTTGAGTTCAGTTACGCCAAGTCATTGCATATAGAGAAGTGAAGTAGCCGTTGAAGCAATAGAAATCTCATCAGAGAAGAAAGCTGGCAGCGCAGGTTGGATCCTAGCGTAGATTCCTGCTGTCCCTGTTGAATGATCGAGTAGCTTCGACTTCACCTTTTATCGAAATTGGCTTCGTCTTCAGTCTATCGTAGTTCAAGATCGATAAGAATGCTTTGAATTCTTCCTTTTCCCATGTCTTTTTTGGTCAACAACCAACCACATATCACTCACTACTCCTACATGAAGGGACTCTCTTTCTGTCCGGAGGGAATCATTCTTTCTCAATCAATCATGCCTCAACTGGATAAATTCACTTATTTCACACAATTCTTCTGGTCATGCCTTTTCCTCTTCTTGCTTTCTATTTTCTTCCACTACTTTTTTCCTTTAGGTATACAAGTGCGTCTCTTTTGCTTCTATCTAACAAGGCCCAAGTTACAGCGGGCTCTTTCTATTATGAAATGGTTCATCTTTTTCTGTTTATTGGTTAGTTTAGTATATAGGATTTCTACCTTCTTTGATTTGATCTTTCTGTGTGCCCCGTACTTCCCCTTTCGTCCGGTGGATCCCACTCGGAAGCTTCTAACCTAAAATAGGCCAAGTTCCCTACAGTAATGAGGCAGGCCCCTCCTCGGTCGGTAAGGCAAGGGGTAGATTCGCTGAGCACTCCCGGCGGTTAGGGGATATGTGGCCCATCACAACCTCAAAAGTTTTATCACAGGCGGATGAAGAAAAGCTATGGTCAAAGTCTGATGAGTGGCTGCTACGAAACCTATCCTATTTTGAAAATCAAATCCAAGACCAGATATCCCTTTTTTTTAAGAGCAACAGAAAACATGCGGGCCCTTGCGCCTGAGCGTACGGCCCATATTATTGAGGATTTCGGGGAAAAATATGGACTGGACAAACTGCCCGAAATCCTCAATGATATGAAGACCCAGAGATTAGAAAGTAAGTATTACATGGAATCAACCTGATACGGGATCTTGACCTTGATGGATGGAATGCTAAAATGATAAAGAAGGAGTGGTATGGTACAAATAAATAAAAATCGAAAGATTTATCGCAAGCCAATTTTGACGAATATTTCAATGAGGAGGAAGAGGTTGCCCACCCCCTTCCTAATCCGCTCGCTTACCCGGGGGAGGCTCAAGAACCTCAGGCGGCAGCACCGGAAAATCAAGATCCTCTTATTCCCGCCCTTCACCCTCCTTTACTGGATGACACCACCCGTATAGTCGACCTCTCTTCGCGCTTAAGGACTAATTTGTTGGGTTATGTGTATGACGAAACACATATGGACTCCTTTGTTCAGACTCAACTTCAAATTGAAAAACATATCGAAGCAGCACTTGTTGAGGACGGGTATGCTCGTCAAAGTGTGTTTCAAAAAATAGATCAGATACGGGGCTTTCTTTTTTATCCGGAGGGTCAGGCACTTTCTTTTAAAGCTTACTCTAATCATCTAACTCACTCAAATTGGAACTGTAGGTACCCGAAACAGTATTCCATATCGACAGGTCAGAAGAGCCCTTAACTACTATCATCTCTTTTTAGAAATAAGATGATAGTAGAGTAGGGTTTTTTTCTTTTTTTTCGGTATGCCGCTCCGCCAGCAAGGAGTGCCACGCACGAGCGGAGCGAAAACTAAGCAGGGGTAATTCTTCGTTGGGATAAATCCTTTGATTGCGTATTGAATATAGATCCATGTCTTTCTTGTTCCACTAGCTAGGACAAAATTATCATATGTCCCTTTCGTTATTACAACCTTCTTTTTTGATGTCAAAGACCAGAAGCTATGCGCTAATTCTCATTGGATCTCGGTTGTTCTTAACAGCGATGGCTATTCATTTCAGTCTTCGGGTAGCACCATTAGATCTTCAACAAGGTGGAAATTCTCGTATTCTGTATGTACATGTTCCTGCGGCTCGGATGAGTATTCTTGTTTATATCGCTACGGCTATAAACACTTTCTTATTCCTATTAACAAAACATCCCCTTTCTCTTCGCTCTTCCGGAACCGGTACAGAAATGGGTGCTTTTTTTACGTTGTTTACCTTAGTTACTGGGGGGTTTCGGGGAAGACCTATGTGGGGCACCTTTTGGGTGTGGGATGCTCGTTTAACCTCTGTATTCATCTCGTTTCTGATTTACCTGGGTGCACTGCGTTTTCAAAAGCTTCCTGTCGAACCGGCTCCTATTTCAATCCGTGCTGGACCGATCGATATACCAATAATAAAGTCTTCAGTCAACTGGTGGAATACATTACATCAACCTGGGAGCATTAGCCGATCTGGTACATCAATACATGTTCCTATGCCCATTCCAATCTTGTCTAACTTTGCTAACTTCCCCCTCTCAACCCGTATCTTGTTTGTTCTGGAAACACGTCTTCCTATTCTATCTTTTCCCGAATCTCCTTTAAGGGATGAAATAGAAGCTCGAGAAGGAATAGCAAAACCTAGTTGACTTCCCAGCTCAAACTGAACGCAAACTTATGGTTGACGCCGTAGAGAATATAAAGCCCATATGCGAAGTGGAAAAAGTACCTCTATATTTTGTGTAGACTGCTTTTTGAAAGTGAAATAGAGACTTTCACTAAAGAGTGAGATTGAGGAGGTATTCACATAAGAAAGTGGCAGTAGTGCTTTCCTATATAAGAGAAAGGCTGCTCTTACCTGGGTCTGCCTAAGCACCGGCTTTGGAGAGGTCTTTCTTTGTCTCTTTTCTGGACGGCTTACCTAAGCTTGGCACAGATGTTCGTACAATCCAATCTGTCTTTCTCTTCAAAGACAAAAGATGAATAGCTTTCCTTTCTTACTGTATTGCCTTATCCTTGATTCGGCATTACCAGCCTTAGGAATCGATCTAGATGCACCATTTCCGGTATTCTCAAATAAGAAGTAATTCCTCTTTGCGTAGATGAAAAAAGGTTGGGCTACTTCCTCAATCAATGCCCGAGAGCTGCTCGAAGCAAAAACCTTATCCTAAAGTAAAGTGGCAGTAGTCTAGGCGGACACCTTTTCTTTTGCCTTACCCGCTACGCCCCCTTTCTAAGTAGCAGCTTAGGGTTTGACAAACCTTAATTCAAAAGCTGGAAACTCATATGCTAGTACACTTGCCCCATCTCCATTCAAGTCTTAGCCAGTGCTTCTTTCCGCCTTCCAACTTAATAGATTCTCTCTATCTCTATTTCACTTTCAGGGGTGAGTATTCAAACGCCATAGGAAAAGAAAGGGGTTAGCTCTTAGCTCGCTGGTAGTACTGATACAATCAATATGTACACACATATTAGGAAACTAAAAAGCAGAATGATCCTTTCAAAAGGGGGTTGGATACTCACACTCGGGAACTTTTCCCAATCTCTCTTCAAACTTACCTTTTCATTAAGGTTAGAACCTTCCTAAAATTAAGGAGTTTCCAGCTATGCCGCACTCTCAAATCCACTCAAAAAAGCATAGCGAGAGATAGCAGCTTCTGATTCCGGAGATTCTATCTAGGTTCTAGTTAAACTCCCTGGTTATAGGGGCTTCTAATAGTACTGGAAAAGAAAAGGAGTCTTGTATATCGTATCCTAGTACAGGAAAGAAAGATGTTCTAAAACAGTCAAGATTATATGTTAGTACTCCAGGTACTCTCTTATTCGAGACGAGAATAGGCCCAACTCGCCTGCATCGACAGCAAAGGAAACTGGCAGGGAAATAGATGCCCCATTTTTTCTCCAAGAAGATCAATGGCAACTGGCACTTAAACTAGATATCCCTAAGCCAGATACTCAGGGATGAAATGACTCTTATGATAGTTAGATGGCGAAGAGTTAGAACGTGGCTAATCCGCTTTCTCCCATTTCTCTCTACTCTATCTATGAGGGCTATGAAGGAATTCGTTCATAGAATGCGATTGCACTACTTTTTGAAAACAACCGTACGGGATATACTCGGCCGAGGATATTGTACCAAAGGAGACCCGTTTTACCGATCGTTTGATTGGGTGTGTCCTTAGTCGCTCCAGAGAAGCCATACCCTTAGGAAGCTTACCCAACTCATTTTTTAACTCCCAAGAAAGGAAGACAACCCCATTCAATCGTGCATAATTGAAGAGGAAAGATTCTCTAAAAGCCGGCGGTTTTTTTTTCTCCTTATACAGATGACTCCCCCATTGATCGAATAGGCAGCTAGACTTTGCCCGCTAGTCTACCCTACTCATACTGTCACACCGGCTTGGTGAATCTCCTCGCTTGCTTGCTGTCTAAGCCAGCCCACCGCTTTTTTACTTTACTTTACGCCTTCCCATCCGAGTGACATAAGCCTAACCCTGTAAACAGTCCTTCAACTTCAAGTGGGATAAGAACTCAACAGATTCAATATCATATGAGAAAATAGGCTTTACTACAATAAGCGCTTCGTTACGCTACGTTTTTCCCTAGGGCTTGAACTGCTGTAGACAAGACCGATAGTCAGACTAGTCAAGCATCTATTCTTATTCAAAGTGATTTCACTATCACTAATAGGCTAACAGTCTCGAACTTCACTTATAGAAGGAGCTACTTCCAAGCAGCTACGCGTCTTGGATGTCTGACCATCCCTACTCAAACGCTCTAACCCTATCGTTTTGTAAACTCCGCTCCCTATCTAACTAAGAGTCTCTTCGAACCCTAGGACTGATCTTCCCGTTGGTTTTGCTACATAAGTACTTACAGCCGGGTGGCATAGCGAAATTCCTCACCGAGCAGCTCACTCTGAGATCTTTTGTCGAGTCTTGTGTGTGTGGATTCTTTTTTTGGTATATAAGAGTTAGTCAATACTTTTATCTTTCTATTAATATAACAGACTTTTGAGATCCGATTTGAGACTGGGACCTTAAAGAGCAGAAGGTCGTCTGTAAAGTCTCATCCCGTGCTGCCTGGGTACGAAAGAACTAGGTGTTGATTCCCCTGACCTGGCTATCTTTCCAGAAATGGTTGAATATGACTAAAAGGCTAGGGCTTAAAAGCGCCTAAGACTACGACTCTTTCCTTCTAGCAGAAGGTTGGCACAACACAAAAGAAGATGATTCTAAGCCCTCGCTTATCGACAAGCTTAACCACGGAAAGCATTTGAACCAGACTGAAGCAGGGGCAAGCCGTATGCGGATGAAATCGCTAGTCGTTCGCAGCAAAAACTAAGACTACCCCAGAGGTAAGGGGGGTCGAGCACGTAGTACCTTGGTCGCCTGGGTTGATGCAAAAAATCCCAGGAAAAAGAACAGTGGCAAGATTTGAATTGACTTATCCGAGGGGATTTCGGGTTTCATCCAATTTTACGGGGAAAATGCAAGATGAAAATCCTAGGATTCCCAGTAAAGTAAGCACCAGATTCACTAGAAAGACAGTACAGGGGCGCGGCGCTAAGGTAGAGACACATAGAGAGAAAAAGAAAAGACCACCGGAATAGTAAAATCAAAGCCCTTCATCATTAGATCTAGGATACTGATCCTTCGAAAACTTCACACCAACCGAATCCCGACTACTCATCGGATCGGATTCTGAACCGTGTTTACCGCAAACAAACCTCCTAGCTGCTTAGCCCGGCTCCATAGCCTTAAAAATCTTTCATATTGATTGCTTCCATCCAATCCAGCTTATCCTCGGCTCACTGACCTTAGAATAGGTAATCCAGTGCTGCCATTTACGTTTAGCCTTCAACGCCATCTCCAAAGTGATTGACGAAAGCCCCGGAAAAGGTTAATAAAGCTGGGAATTTCCGCTGAAACCCCGAGAGTTGAACCAATAGCCTTGCTTCTAAGACCTGCGACCCTTTCTTTTCTTTTTCTTCGCGGCTGGTTCGTTTTAGGAATGCTCTTGAAAGTCACGCTTCGGTTAGCTTTGAATTAGAGACTCACAGGATACTGTGAAAGGAGCATCCATCTCATGGGCGAGTAGACTGATCGACCCACCATTTAAGAACCAAACAAAGCAAGGGCCCCTTCCGCCTTTAGGGCTTTACCAAACCAAGGGCGTTGACTAGTGCCCATGTGTGTGCTTGCATAGCTGCTCTGACTCTTTACCTAACATCCTCCCCAACCAGGATAAAGGTAATTGATAATGGGGGGAGTTCCACGATCCGACCAACAACTCGCGCTGAAGAGATGGATATCGGCTCTTTTTCGCTAGCAGGGATATTCGCTCTTGTCTTTAGCTAGCTCTGCTTTCTGCTTTCTCCTTAGCCTCAGCTCTATTAGTAGTAGAGCTAATCCTTCAGGTCGAAATACAGATTCAGTTTTCCCGGTTAGTCTCTGCTCGTCAGATATTAGGGGTTGCTCTAAGGCGTCCCAAATGGTCTCCTCCAAATTCTTTTTGGAGCTGGACGCTCCGGACGTACCAGCCGGGACCATTCCCCCGTAATGGAATGCGTTTCCCAACCCGTCCTGGGTACCGGATGGGCTATCGTTGGGCGGCATAGGGTGCTTGGGATGACAGGGATTAGTGGATCCCTTTTTTTGTATGCTTTACGATTTATCTTCGTTTGCTATGTAAGACAAATGGAGACTGGGGCTCTATTCGATCGAGCTTGCCTCCGGTACCTTCCTAGTGGCTTGGACAGGATCAAGTCATTCGTAGTTCGAAAAGGATTCAATCCAGCCGCAGGGGTCGGGCCCCAAGCCTCTGAACTAGCACTACAAAAAAAGCTCCGTAGATGGCGAGCCTTGTGTCCAAAGGTATAATGAGAAGTGGCCCTAAGGTAAGGGTTTTCTAGCCATATCGAGTTGAGCCTACCCATCCCTCCTTGGTTGAGGGAAGATTCCAATTACCATGTCAAAAGGCAATCGCTGAATTCACTCTTCTGGCTTCTGCCATTGAAGCAATCCCGAGATCTTTCAAATTCCCTTTTGGCATAGTACACTGGTGTGACCATTTAGCTCATCTTGATAGCCGGGGCTAACCCTCTCGGAGCATGTATCAGAAAGAATTCTAGAAAGTTATAGTGGGGAAAGGTGCATTTTTTGCTATTCCAATCAGTATGGAAGTGGGCTCAAATCAGATGATTTTACTGCAATATCTATTGATGTGCTAAAGGCTTAAAGCTCTGTTCAAAAAGAGAGATTTGACTGCCATTACATAGGCTTTAGACCTAAAATCAAACGAAATGAAAGATTGAATCGAGAAGGAAATGAACCTAATATAGCTACTTGGTATGACTAGAGAGACCACTCCGACCCCCATAGCTCCCCGGGCTTACCTATACTCTAACAACTTTCATTCTATCTGATGAGAGCACATTGAAGGGGCACCGCTTTTGCGGAGCATAGCCTTTGGGGCAGGTTTTTTCCTCCCGATCAATATGAGCACGATCAGGCCATGGAAGACTCGGATCAAAGCAAACCTCCAGATTCGGCGCAGTTAAGTCGACAGCCTCAGATAGGGTCAGCTCATCAGAGATTGTTCGGAGACACTTCTTTCTACAGGGGAAAGATTTTTTGCCACGGCTTCGGAATCAGCATCGCCGGTTAACATCATTGGTTTCAGCTTCAACTTCGGCAGTCGGCATTCCCCTAGAAGACTTAGACTACGTCAGAACGATTAGACCTTGGCAGAACAAAAAGTCGAAGCGTCCCAATAGGATGCATAGCGGCAGGAGGAGTTGGATTGGTTTACATGGGGCTAGATGATATAGCCAGTGTTCCGTGAGGGACCAAAGGGTATCAGATATGTAACGTAACATCCAAAGGGTATGATTTTGTAACTGTTCTGTGCGTTCTCAAGGGGAGATCTTGAATTTCATAAGAGAAGAAAAGAAAGTTGCCTAGTTCTGATGAAAGCTATGCTAAAAAAAAGGCTACCCGAGTTCAAAGGTTTAGTTGCGTTCCCTGTCTTCATTGAGATTGGGTTGGTGTTCAGTGTACCTGAGTACAAGATCGAAAGGAATGAATGCATTTCAAGTGAGATGTCCAAGAGAAAAGGAACGAGGGGAAGAAGCGACGAGAACATCAAATCGTGAATGAAAGAGCGTGACGAGACTTTCTCAATTCGAGATGTTAGAAGGTGCAAAATCAGAGATCATCGTCCTTGACTTTTTGCGCGTGCTCAGCAAATATCTATTTGTGCTCCTTATGCTCTATACTACCTATCACACGTTCCTTATGTGCTTAGTCATCTGGAACAATTGGGGCGTCCCATTGGATTTTTAGCTAGGTTGGAACGGGGTCAAAATAACACCCATATTGAAGTGAAGGACCCCCCCGGATGTAGGTCGCGCAACGAACCGGGTCAAGCCACGAGTCGAAGAAAGGTAGTTCATCTGGTCTGTCTTTTGCGCAGAGGTGCTGGTTCGAGTCCAACAAGTTTCGGGGGGAAGGTTCCGCTCCCAGCTATTGGAGATTACCCATGCTCGGCTAGAACACGTTATGTTAGATGAAAGTCCACGCAACTAGCCATTCTCGACCAAGAGGATACCGGTGGAATACTTGGACGAAGGGTGTTTAGCTAGGTAGTCGACTGAGCTCTGACAGTTACAGCAGGGAATGAACGGAACTAGTAAGCTCGGTAGACAGGTAGAGGGAACGGCTAGTAAAGAAAAGTCTTTCTCAACCAGGGCTTTCAACCAAGGGTAGCTCGCCTGCAAGTCCTAGTTGGGGAATAACTCTGCTTACAAGTTCCGGTTTTCCGAGGGATAAAGATAGTATCAACAGACCAAAGGAAGACAACTGAGCAAGATAGATGCCACTGAACTAGTGTCATAAAGAGTGAAAAGAATTCGGAGTAGTTCAAATATAAGTAAACAGTTCCACTTATCCCAGGAAAGAAAGACTTTAAGCTTAAGAGAATGTCCCAGCTTGGGCTTAAGGTAGTGAAGTGAGCCATTAGCTCTGCTCTGGTTCCGCATCTCAAATCAGTAGCTCTGCTAAGGAATCAAGCATCCAATACGAATCACGTCCGAGACGGGAGAAAGAGCGTATAAAGAAAGCGAACTCATTTCTTCGCAAATGGCACCATAGCCAACGCTACGCTCTATACTATCTAAAACAATTCTTTCTGGCCGGTAGGGGGCCTTCCGCATGAAAGCGAAAGGAATCGACCGACCAAGAAATCATACATGCAAAAAGATAAAGGGAATGGTTAGTGAATCCGAACATGAGTGGGATCGAGGAAGATAGGGCGTCTGGCTTCGAGGTTATGCAGCTAGAATTGGAGTTGCTACAAACTTGACTGCTGAACTCTGGGCTTGGGCTGTCCGTACTGGTCTCCGGATTGCCTTGGCTCGAAGCTTCAGGGATATTCGAAAAAAAAAGATAGGGCAGACTAAGACTAAGGTTGCTTTGCTTCCTTCACGTGAAAATGAAAAAATGGACAAGCAAATCGAAAACGAAGAACGAGGAGGCATTGCCTTCTCTTCTGCCATCTAGCCTCTCCCTCCTCCAAGCTAGGGAGAAAAAAGTAAGGGAGAGCGGGCTAGACAGCGAGTAAGACAGCTAGGTCAATAGGAGCAATCCATCGAGTGGGAGAAAGACAGTTACACCAATCCCGTGAGAAATCCTCTTTGAAGTTGAAGCGGGTAAGCAAGCAGGTACGCCCGAGTTATGTAAGAGAACTACTAAGAAGTCTTCTCATCTCTAAGCCAGCTAATTTCTAACAAGCTACGCACCTTTGTGTACTTCCAGCCAAGTACAGTTGCTGTTGTTGAGTTAAACAAACGGTAGTAAGATAGATAATAGGCGGATGGAGGGCCTATTCTGGACCAATTAGAAACCAAAATCCCGATGCGCTTACATTGTTATGAATGAGTTTATGTCTTCAGAGAGCTAGTAGTTATGAGTTCGTAGCTAAAGTCAAACTGGAGCTAGGAACGTAGCTGTGAACGGAGCTACCGGGTAAACGAGTGAGCTTATTAAAGCGCGAATCCTAGAGGAGGATCAAGGGGGTCAGA